>NC_086454.1:174732068-175032068 GCF_028390025.1 Pseudophryne corroboree | reverse complement strand
TTTTATGTAGAGGAAAAAGCTAATTGTAGATAGATACAAATTTATATGGGCAAAACATTTAAAAAAAAAAATGAAATCAAATTTCTAACCTGGACATGTTCAGCACAAATATCCACCACCTATATCAGATATGTACGATTTTTTTTTTAGTTAAGAGATGATGTTAATTCAACTACTTCTGCTAAATATCTTGACTGTCTGACAATCCGTTTATTAAGTATTGATTTTTCAATTTATTAAATGACTAGCTTTTTGCCCACGACTTCACCCGCGTGGAAATTTTAACGCAATATAACTATTTTCATTATGCCCATCTTCAAGTTTAAGTTCACTACTCAACCCCTAACAGAATTAGCGTGAAGATACATAGCCTATATGTTAATGGTCAGTCTAATGAACATATCAATGTTTAAAAAAAATGCATTCAGCAGTTCCTGAGTTTATCTCGTACAAACTACCAAACAAACAAACAAACAAACAAACAAACAAACAAACATTCCTTACCTGGCGTTGCCTGGGTATTTAGAGTTCTATTCATTCTATTGGACTAAGGGGTCTTTTTGAATTGTGATAGGTAACCTGCTACTTTGTTTATAGTTATTTATGCCTAGCCACTACTATAGTAGGAATTCACTGTGTACTAGTGGGGGATGTACTGTTCTGTTGTTATTCACACCTATAGCTTACCTTTTGTTGTGGGTGGGGTCTCAGAGGGTGGGTACTGTTAGCAATCAGGCCTGTATCTATGTGTGCATTTATATTTAATCAGTACATATTTGGCTGCAAGCCTCTGCCTGCATAGCATCTTAGCTATAAAGTATGTTAGCGTTAAGTATGAAGTTATAACCTTTGGAGATAATCGGAGATGAACAGGAGAGGAACAGAAGGACAGCAGATTATCTTCCCCACCTGCAATCAACAGCCTACAGAGAGTCACTTAATCCAGTACCACCAATACCTGCAGTCCGCACAGCCTGGACACTGACCTCCCTGTCTGATTAAGTAACAGCCATACTCCTCTCACACATTGCTTTCTGCACCTCATTTATGCTCTCTACAACTACTGTGTAACATTCTCAGCCTTTCTATTCCTTCCATTATTTACCAAAAAAACGTTTTTCACTGTATCTGCTTTTACTACATCCCCCTTCTCATTGTTCTTTCTATATTACACCCACTCCATTCTATATTAGTCCTCTGAACAACACTACTGTACTGGAATTATGGCTCCTCGATCTTGTCCCATACCAATCCTCACTGCTAGCTCACCCCCCACCCAAAGTTTCAGACTACCCACACGCATTCAGAACCCAGCCAACCTGATCCCCATCTCCCCTGTACCTTCCCTTCTCCTGTGCACTCTAGAATGCTAGCTCAATGTGCAATAAAATGCCAACTATCCACGACCTCTTCATCTCCCACTCTTTTAACCTTCTCGCCATCACTGAAACCTGGCTCTCCTCCTCTGACACCACCTCCCCTGCTGCCCCCTCCTATGGAGGCCTCTCCTCCACCCACACAGTCAGACCTGATGGCCGCCAGGGTGGAGGCGAGGGCATCCTTCTCTCCCCAAACTGCACCTTTCGTGTCATCCCACCTGCGCCCTCCCTCACCATCTCCACCTTTGAGGTCCACACTATCTGCCTGGCAGTGGGGCCTGGCAGTGGGGGAGGCTCGAGCTGCAGCTCCAGCCTCCCCATTGGTTACCACATGGACTTGCTGTTAGAGCCGTGGCGGGTCCTAATGCCTGACGGCTCTTATATCAAATCTGACTGACGTAAATAGCAGTAGTGCTGCCGCTGTTCTCCTTTTGAAAAAAAAAAAAAGAAGTCAGAAAAGACAGGGAGGGTACGGGCCTGAGTGCTCCCCCCCCCTGGATCCGTCTATGCCTATGCATATTCTAAGCCTAGCCCTACCCCTAACCCTTCCCTCACGCAGCCTAACTCTAACCACCCCTTATCCGCAGCCTAACCTTTCTCCTAATGCCTAACCCCAGTGCTTACTGTAGGGGTGCTGACCAATGATGGGGGGGTGAAGAGTGTGCAGGCTGCACCTGCTGACACCATCCTAAGGGGTGACACCAAAATAGCAGACCTGCTCTACTATTTTGGTATCATTCCCTCAGATGGTATAACTGAGAACCATCAACAGATTCTGGGTCACACAAGATGTTTATTCTAGAGTGTGAAAGTCCAACCAGCAGACTGTGAGCGGTATGTGACCCTCATATGTTTTTTTCTTTACTAGGTTATGAGAGATGATCATCATTATATATGGAGACGTGAAAGAAGAGCCCATCTTGCCACACCTACATACCCAATCATCAGGAGATACAAAAGGAAATATCATTCATCCAGTCTGTATTAACAAAAGCCCTGCATCCAGTGTCATCTATTACTACCTCTGCCATCTATATAATTATAACATCAATGTAACCAACTCTGCCATCTATGTAACTGGTTACTGCTATCTATAGAACAACTACTAACATCTATATAATGAACAATACAATCTACATCACCAACTACGTAACCAACTACTGCAAATCTACACTATTTAACCAATTATTGCCATCTATACCACCAACTTTATATTCCTGTGTACCTTGCTGGGAAATACAGGTTGAGTATCCCTTATCCAAAATGCTTGGGACCAGAGGTATTTTGGATATCGGATTTTTCCGTATTTTGGAATAATTGCATACCATAATGAGATATCATGGCAATGGGACCTAAATCTAAGCACAGAATGCATTTATGTTTTATATGCACCCTATACACACAGCCTGAAGGTAATTTTAGCCAATATTTTTTATAACTTTGTGCATTAAACAAAGTGTGTCTACATTCACACAATTCATTTATGTTTCATATACACCTTATACACACAGTCTGAAGGTCATTTAATACAATATTTTTAATAACTTTGTGTATTAAACAAAGTTTGTGTACATTGAGCCATCAGAAAACAAAAGTTTCACTATCTCACTCTCGCTCAAAAAAGTCCGTATTTCGGAATATTCCGTATTTCGGATATTTGGATATGGGATACTCAACCTGTACCACCAACCACTGCTGAAGGTGGAAGACAAGGATATAACATCAACCCAATAATAACGTTTTTATATTTAAAAAAAAAAAAAAATGTAGTGGAAAAAGCTTATTGTAGATAGATACAAATTTATAATCTGATTTTTATTGAAAGAAAATAAATTGCATTAAAATTACAATAAACAAATATAATACACGCAGCATCATAGACCAGATTACGCCACATATGTTGCAACGAAGTTGTGCACTTCTAGTAGAGTATCCAACAAAATATTGGATTATTTTCATTCAATGCCAATATAGTTCACAACTTAAACCATTAACTTTTTAAAGAAAAGAAAAAAAGGAGAGAAAGAGTAAAGGAAACAAAAAACAAAAAAAAGAGGGGTAGCACCCTGGGAGGGGCACTAATTCCAAAATGCACACTGTGTCAGAAAAACCTTTATTGTATCATTGTTGATAGACACATAGTTTATAATTATCTTTAGTTTTAAAATCAAGCCAGGGAGACCAAGGGGCATTAAATTCGGAGGCTCGGAATGTGGAAGAGAGAAGTAAATCCTCCATAATCATATAACTATCTATTCTGCGGAACCAGTCTTTTCGCTTGGGTGGGGAGGAGGCTTTCCACAGGACGGGTATAACTGCACAAGCTGTGTTGCTAACATGTTTCAACAGAGATTTCTTATATCTGGGTACTGAGAGTGAGGAATGACCCAATAGCCAGAAAGCAGGGTCATCTGGCATTTAAACACTTAGTATCTCATTTGAGATCTTTATTACATGCAGTCCCACCATATATGAATCATTGTTCATGTTGCTGAAGAGCAGCGCCCGCATTTGTTTGAGGAAGCCGAAAACTTTGTATGAAGAATAGAAGGGTATCTATACCAACGGATTAGTATTTTATATTTGGTCTCTCTAATTTGAATACATATAGAGCTAGCGTGAGTTTTGAGAAAAATAGATTCCTATTCTTTCTGTGAAAATGTTAAATTAAGATCTTTTTACCACGCGAGGGCAAAAGATGGTTTGGATTCAGATTGGGAAGTTTGTAGCATTTTATATAAAATAGAGATAGAGTGATCTAGGGGTTGGGGGGAAGCGCAAAGCTTTTCAAATGGAGTTAATTTGCGGGCAAATGCCGAACGTTCAGGATTAGTTGATAGAAAATGTCTAACTTGTAGAAATTTCCAAAAATCAGTCTGTGGGATGTTCCAATTCTCCCTAATCACGGAAAACTGTTTCACATGAGAAGTTGCAATTAGCTGGCCGACCCCGAAAAGCCCTGCCTCAGTCCATCTAAAATAATGAAAAGGATTAAACCCTGGTGGAAACTCACGATTAGCTAAAAAAAGAGGTCAATGGGCCAGAAGGGGAAGAAATGGAGGGCATACGTTGTAAATTTTTGGCCAGGTGGGCCGATTTGTGCATTCATTTAGAGACTGGGCCGGCAGCACCGCCTCCTGGGCGGCACTGTGCTGAGCGGCCGCATCATTTGCATAGTGACGTCATGACATCATGATGCGACCGAGCGGGGAGTATGAGCAGCGTGGGCAGGGAGAGCTGAGCGCACAGTGGGGCGGCTCGTGTACGGCAGCGCCTGCGTCATTTGCACAGGGACGTGATGATGCGTCCCAAGGTGGCCCGAGAGTGAAAGGCGCGGGCGGGACAAGCTAAGCGGGCGCCGTCTTTAGACGCATCCACACGTGTCTGCCTGCGCTCCTCCGAGTTTCTGACTCTTATGATCCAGATACTCAGGTCAGGGGAGATCTTATACGATGGGACCTGAGTTTCTGGATGTAATGCTGGGAAAGGGAAATGGAATGGGAATAGCCCCTGGCACCCTACCTCAGTTGTCTCACCCGTGCTGTCAGTACACTCTTGCGAATATATTTAATTGCCTGCGCTAAGGGATTAAGCTGCTTTCTTAGAATAGATTTTTGTGGTGTTTAAAAGAAAGCGCTAGGGATGTTAAATTAAAAAATTGCACATAATAATTAATAAAAATGTTGATGTGAGAGTAAATGTGAAGCGGTACCTGTAAAAAAAAAAAAATTGTTATTGATAAAATGTTTACACTCTTTTGAGTGAATGTGGAAGAGGAGATCATCATTTACACTCCAAAGAGGAAAATCCATCAACAGCCGCAACACAAACAGAACCCGCTGCAACTTAAGCTGCCACTAACATCACGCCGGAGCGCATCTCGGAACACACAGCAGGACACGCTAACATTGCCAGCCCTGGACTCAGCGGCACTCGGAAGTACCGCTAGCACCATCAAATACCAACAGCCGCGGACGAACAACAACAGAGCCGCAGTGCTCACTGCGGCGTCCAACGGCTTCTCAATTGGCACCCAGCGGTCCCTGCAATCAGTGCTCTCCACGGCACCGAAGTCTAGCACAGGGAAAGGTAGGAATTCATGGACATTCAGCAGTAACAAAGTGTTGCCGGCAATCTCCTCTTCCACATTCACTCAAAAGAGTGTAAACATTTTATCAATAACAATTTTTTCTTTTTTACAGGTACCGCTTCACATTTACTCTCACATCAACATTTTTATTAATCATTATGTGCAATTTTTTAATTTAACATCCCTAGCGCTTTCTTTTAAACACCAGTACACTCTTGCGAGACTATGGTTTCTTGAGCCCATGGCAGCCGCGTTTGAAGGGCGGATTACGTCTGCCCAACTCCGATGCCCCCTCAGGTCTTAATGAGAGACAAAGAGTGAACTGAGATAGGGTGATGACAAGGGGCCCTCTAACTGAACAACAAGGCCAAGGGCTACTGGTAACCTGAAACTAAAAGTATGCGCGGATAACCGCCAAGGAAAAGAACAACCAAAATTCCACTTGCCCACTCTCCTACACGGCACCGCCGAGTACCGGAGAGGACTGTGGTAGCGGAAACCTCCGCAAAAGCACCAGAACAAAGAAATAATACTAAAGTGGCTAAGGCCACAACATACGGCAGGGCCGCAACTCACGGAACCCAAATAGAGCCTCAAACAACGGCCACAGATGACTTAGGACCAGAAGCACTCCTTAGGACCAGGAAACCAACTCCAAGATTCTGCAACTCTGAGGACTGAAGGGACCGGACACAGCAAACCAGAAACAGACATTCACCAAACAACCAGCAGCATGCAGGAAGCTATTACCGGCATCTGTGTGAGGCACTGAGGAGGGATTTAACAAGGAACCCTCCAATCAGAATGCAGAGCCTAATTACACTAAATGTCGTGCAGCTGCCGTGCTGCATGACCAGAGAACAAGTGTATGTATTTAATTAATAATCCCTGCAACGGGGAACGCGGTGCGCCTGTGGCGTCCCCGTTGCTAGGGTCCCGGCGGCTCGGCGTCCTAGCGTTGCTAGGGACCCGGCGGCTAGCGCGCATGGCGTCCTAGCATTGCTAGGGACCCGGCGGCTAGTGCGCACGGCGTCCTAGCGTTGCTAGGGACCCGGTGGCTCAGCGCGCACGGTGTCCCTAGTTGTGTGATATCCCCGAGATATTCGACTCACACTATTATTATGAAATAATGCTTTATTGATTCTTCTTCGGATTATGATCCGGTTCAATTAGGGTGTCAACAATATAACTCTTACTAATTGTCAATATATACTCAATCCAGTATATTTTAAGTACACTATTATATAACGTATCCACAAGACAGTGTAAAATAATATTTATTATACTGGATTCTCCTCTCACTGTTCTGTGAAGATAATTCACTTAATATGGTTACACAATCACATTTAATTATATATTTAACAACTATAACATATATTAAATACGAAATAAACAATGCTTTGAAGGAGGATTTATCTCACTGTAACTAATCTCTAAGTGCTGGCCAGGCACTATTATAATGCTAATCCTGAAATACTCTTGCAGAACTGCAATTAAATGAAGTATATGTCTCGATAGATCCTACAATCGGTAGTTAGTCTTTCCTCTATTGGTAATAGTGGCACTATTATTTCTGTGCTCAATTGTTTATGTCGCTGCCTCCTGTCTACATGAACTCTGCGATGATTGCCGGATGAACTTGAATGTAGCAAGCCCGGGCCTGAAGATGATACTTGTCGACTTGAAGGCTACGGTTACCCTATGCTTTCTCTCCTCCAAATTAGCAATTTCTTAACTTCTGCCTTGTTACTGTTAGAAACGTCAGTAAATAATTATCCCACTGTATGCTATGGGAATGTCTCATCAAACCGGTACAGGGCTGGTGAGTGGCAACAATCACACCCGCCGGGATTACTTTGTGGGGTACAGAGCACCTAGCTCAGAGTTTGTGGTATTAATCTTTACTGCTCCTGTAGCACAGCTGCATAGTTTAGGCGTTAGAGGACTGCGCTGTACACTGGCCAGTGGTGTTTACCCCAGAATTTCTACCAGTAAGCTTATTTCCAGTTGTGATGTATGGTGCAGGATATGGGGAGTCTGTATTTCACTGTAGCTGTCAATTGACGACTTGAGCTGTCCCTATAATATCTAACCAGATAGATTAGATATAATCTTTCTTTACACTGCAGGATTAATCCTTATCTTTATAGAGTCTATGTGTCAATTGTAATGTATACTGTTTAAGTGGCAAATAGCGTCGGTGGAGTCTGAACGTGAGCTCTTTCTAGGGACCATACATTCATTTACCTTGTCCCAGTTGTGTTGCCTGTGCATAGCCTCCTATGGCCATATAAGGTCATTTGCTCCGCCTTCGTTACCAGCCCCCTGCTGTCACTCAGTGCATGGGGCGGAATGGAGAACTCCTCTTTTCCTTGAAGCTCCTCCCGATCAGCTCCGCCTCCTTTTGTGTGACTCTATTCCACCTCCGGTCCCCGTCTCTGCCTCCACACACACCGGATCCGCGATCACCGCTGCAGCTCCCGTCCGATCCGACCTCTCCTCTGGACCACCCGCCGAGACGCGCCCCGCGCCACCTACGCAGCTCTCCTTCCTTCAGCGGCACCCGCCGCTCCTTAACCGCTCTCTCTCTCGAGCCGCTGGTAAGTTCAGATCGCGCTGGAGCTCAGTTCGGGGCCGTTGCTGTCCGCGAGTCTTTTGCTCTTGTTGGTGCAGTGAGGCAGTCATTGGCTCGAGTTCCCTTCTGTGAAGGGAATACCTTGCAGGCTCTCTCTCCCTCTGTGAGGGCTGCACAGTGACCATATCCACAAACAACAATCCCCTATACTCTTCTGCTTTATCTACACCATATGTTATCACCGCTGTCTTATACATTTTAATAAACCAGGCTGTTACATATACCCCCTCTAAAAGCATGCGTGTCCCCACGCATAACACTTTAATACCTTGTCGCAATCTACTAACTCTGTTTTTTTTTTTTTCATCAGTATACACTTTTCATAAAACATGCCAATAGTAGGATAATACCTCCCGAGTACCGTGTATTCAACAACTGGATCATTCCCGGTATCGCAATGGCGGGATACCTTTTGTTCGGCGTTCTGATCTTCTAATCTCAACCATGGATATCTCAGGCTTTGAGTGGCTTGTGGCTGTCAAAGGGTCAGATCGGAGGATGGTAGGTTTGGTCGCGGATGCCTCTGGGGCTGTACCCGCTATTGTCATGGAGGGAATGGAACTACTCATGAACAGTAGAAGTTCAATGGGATCTTCCAGTGGTAAGTTCCTTATAGACTTCTGTCCCTTGACCACCGGTATATCATCCTGCTGTGGAGGGTTTGTTTCTACAGTACATATTTTTAATTTATCTCTAGACACTGTGCTGATTCGTCCATCTGCTTCTCGCCGTATTCGATAGGCGTACAGATCTTTACCCGGACTACCCACTATCGTATACGGGGTATTCTCCCACATTGTATCTAATTTACTAGTACGATGAGTCTTCTTCCTCCACACTTTGTCACCAACTTGTAAGGGAGTAGGTCGACTGTGGGCATTGTAACATCTCTCTTGGCGTTGGTGTACGACTTTCATTCTGGTCTCTACAATTTCTTGAGCTGTTTTTATTCGGTGTTGATGCTCTCGGACCCAATCAGTCTGCAGAGAAATGGGCTCACTCATTTCTGGGGACAACTCTAAATCTTTTGGTAACTTGCCCTCTCAACCAAAAAGCAGGTAAAAGGGTGTGAACCCCGTAGAGCAATGTTCGGTGTTATTGTATAAATAGACCAGTTCAGGTAAGAGGGTGGGCCAGTGAGCACGTTTCTCGGCTGATAAGCTTCGCAAAAGTCCGATGATGGTCTGATTGGCTCTTTCACATAATCCATTCCCTTGCGGATGGTAGGCGGTCGTGCGAATTTTCTTGCACCCATACAAGGAGCACAGCTCTTGGAACATTTGGGACTCGAATGCTGGGCCCCGGTCTGTTAAAATTCTTTCTGGATACCCATATAATCGAGCAAAGTGTCTCAAGAAAAGATTAGCTGTAGTTTTGGCAGTCAGGTCTCGGGCGGGTATAACCACCAGAAACTTACTAAAGTGATCGGTAATGGTTAGAGCATATTGGAATCCACTATGACTAGGCTCGAGCTTGACGTGATCTAAAGCGACGATTTCCAGTGGGCGACAACTTTTAATGGGGTGCAGCAGATCTCTTTGCCTGACATCTGGCTTCCTCTTAAGGCTACACGTCACACAATCACGGCACCACTTTTCAATGTCTGCCTTCATTCCGACCCAGTAATACCTTCTCCTGAGAACGGCTTCAGTTTTTTGAGTACCGAAATGACCAGACTGGTTGTGGTAGGAATTCAGTACAAAGTCAACTTTTGACCGGGGCACTATGACTTGTGTAATAGGTTGATGGGTAGAAGAGTCTAGGCTGGTTCGAACTATAAGTCCCTGTCTAATTTGGATCCGGTCGCGATGTCGGAGCAACTTTACTAATTCTGGATCCGCTTCAGTTCTCTGAGCCTTGCTCAATCGTCCCTGTCGCTGTATGATGTCCATCAATTGACCCAATACCACATTTGCTTTCTGAACCTTCTTCCAATCAAACGGCAGAGGATCGGGTTCAGGATTCTCTGGTCTGAGAACGGGATGAGCAACAACCGGGTCAGAGGCAACCGCTCGACATGTTTGGTGTATTGGTCGAAACCGAGGGACCTCTACATCTTCTGTGTGGTCTTTCTCTTCTTCCTCCAAGTCAATTGTCGGCAGGCGAGATAGAGCATCCGCATTCACATTAGACCGACCCTGCCGATAGGTGACAGTGTAGCAAAAGTTTGCTAAGCGAGACACCCATCTTTGTTCGAGTGCTCCCAGTCTAGCATTTGATAGATGTGCCAGTGGGTTATTATCGGTGACTATCACAAACGGGGTGGCAGCTAGATAGTTTTTAAATTTCTCAGTAATAGCCCAAATGAGTGCCAGCAGCTCTAGTTTAAACGTGCTATAGTTTTCACCATTCCGTTCAGTCTTACGTAAACCCCTACTAGCATAGGCGATGACTCTTTCCTTCCCATCTTGTATCTGGGACAACACTGCTCCTAGTCCCCGATGGCTCGCGTCGGTGTATACCTGGAATGGTTTGTCATAATCAGGGTAGGCGAGTATAGGAGCTTCAATGAGGGCATCCTTTAACTGATTAAAAGAGCGTTGGTGTTCCTCTAACCATATGATTGGAGTCGAGCTTCGCTTTTCTTGTCCTGATCTTCCCCGTAATAACTCATGAAGTGGGGCAGCAATTTTAGCAAAATGCTCTATAAACCGTCTATAATAGCCCACGAAGCCTAAGAAACTCCGGACTTCTTTCACAGTTTGCGGTACTTGCCAGTCACGTATCACTCTGATCTTTTCCGGATCAGGCTTCACTCCTTCCGAGCTGACAATATGTCCCAGATATTGTACTGCTGGTTTTAACAGATGACACTTGGACGGTTTGAGCTTTAATCCGGACTTGGCCAACTGTATGAATACTTCCTCGAGATGCTGAAGATGTTCCTCATATGTTTTGGAGAAGATAATCACATCGTCCAGATATAAAAGAACCATTTCGAAATTACGATGCCCGAGACAGTGTTCCATTACCCTCTGGAATGTAGCAGGGGCATTACAGAGTCCAAAAGGCATCCGATTGAATTCAAACAGTCCCATCGGGGTGGTGAAGGCAGTTTTTTCTCGGTCCTCAGGGGCCATAGGAATTTGCCAATATCCACTTGTCAAGTCCAATGTGGAGAAGTAGGTGGCTGTCTTTAAGGCTGTTAGTGACTCTTCAATTCTGGGCAGTGGGTAAGCGTCCCGATGCGTAACTGCATTCAATTTGCGATAGTCTACGCAAAAGCGAAGACTACCATCTTTTTTCCTCACAATGACGATCGGGGCTGCCCAAGGACTGTGACTTTCCCGGATCACGCCAGTTTCTTCCATCTCTGCCAGCATAGTTCGAACAGGCTGATACATAGCCGGAGGCAAGGGTCTATGTCTCTCTTTAATAGGGGGGTTGATCCCAGTGGAGATATGATGTTGGACATTTTCTGCCAGCCCGAAATCAGTAGAGTGTTGGCTGAATGCCATGGCGTTCCGTTGTACCACCTCAAGTACACCTCTTTGTTGTTCCCTTGGAGTGTCTACATCCCCAATTTGGATATCGCTCCACCGCGGCGCCTTGGTTTCATCCTCTGTTGACTGTTCCCGTATTGTTCCCTGATTTGCGGTTGTTAGGCTTTCCCCAAGTATATCTTGGAAATCCACCCGTACAACACGTGCTACGGGGCAGTGCTTAAAGAGTCGGATTGGGTAGCCATGGGGATTGAGGATACGAACCGGTACCCTTCCTCGCTCGACTTTCGCCAAAGTTCGTGCTACGGCGAAGGGCTGTCGTCCCTCTGAGTCACAAGTCTCAATCACAGCCTCGTAGTCTTTTCCTCCTGGCCCGACTCTTGCCTTACACCAGATAATGTGCTCAGAGTTCGGCGAAAGTATCACCGGCCTCCTATCGGCGACTCTGGCTTTGCCAACTTCTCCTAATGCATTTGTAAACTTTTTATGTCCCTCCAGTAGCCGCACGGTCTGCTGTAGTACCTTCTGTTCCCTGGGGGCTGCCGTTTGCATCTCCATCTTGAGAGCTTCCACAAGTTCATCTGGGCAGTTTTTCAGGACGTTCATACCCAGGATCATTGGTGGTAAATTTTCATTCCAATCCGTAGTAACTAGACACCCCTGCCTGGGGAGCTTGGCCTGTTCAATCTCTAGCTCTGCCTCCCAGTATCCACGGTAAATAATTGGCTGTCCGTTACTCGCAAGTAGTTGTAACCAGGTGGTAGGTGGTGACACTATTTCCTTCTCATTCCAGTGTCTACAAAACTCCGGCAGCCGTATAGTGGTGACTTGCGAGCCCGTATCTAATAGTGCCGTTACCTCTACATCATTAACCCTGATCTTCACACGGGGGCACTCACCCACATATCGGGGCCACCATTTCTGTGACACAGGACCTACTATTGTGTCTCCTCCCGAGGGTCGGTCCCTCGCCTCGGGGTCTCTTCGTTTAAATTGTCTTGGGGGCAATTCCTTTCGATATGTCCGGCCTGTAAGCAGCCTCTGCAGATGGGTCTTCCCTGTTGGTCGAATTGATCGGTTGAACGCCGACCTGTTTCCCGTGGGACATCCCATCTAGCCCGATTCCTGCCTCCCCGTTCCTGGCGCCAGTCTCGCCGGCGAGCCCCGGACTGTTCAAGACGCATGTCCTTAAGTTCCTTCATTATTTCTGTGACGGCATGGGTAAGGACCCCGATCGGATCTTGCCCTACTTGCACTTGTTGGTTGACTATTTTCTTTTTATACATCACTTCAGGCGTCAAGTATGGGTCGACTTCCTCCAGTTCTCCGCTTTCTTCCGAATCAGCGGATGGGGTATATTCCACATCCGGGTTCTGGTTGAGCCCAAGGATATCCAGAACTGTTTCCTTAAATTCTGAGAATTTACATCCAGGGTTTTGTCGCTTACACATGCGAAGTTGGGCTCGAGTGGCTTCACCTTGAGCACCCTCGATGAACAAGTTAGTAAGGGTTTCATCCACATCCTCTATCGCGTTCGTTGCTCGCGCTTGTATTGCCCGCATGGCCTCTTGTAGTCCTAGGGCAAATTCCCTCAGGGACTCCTGAGGTTGTTGCTTCTTTGCATAGAGACGACTTTTAAGGTCAGCGATGGTCCTGGAGTTGAAGATGCGTTCCAACTTCCTAAAAATGTCCTCCGCCGTTTTCCTCTCCTCTTCTTCCCAAGCTTTGGCTTCTCGTAGTGCCGATCCTTTTAGCTGTCCCAAGACTATCTGTACTCTTTGTTCCTCCTTGAGCGGATAAAGCTTGAACATTGAGCGCATCTGATCCTTAAAGTCCCTAAAAGTACTAGTACCTTTTATCCGGTTATCCCCCGAGTACGTTGGAAGCCATGAAGCGCCAAAATAGTACGGCATGGTGATAGCAGCCGCCTGCGTTGTGGCCACTTCCTTGTTTGATACCTCATTTGTCGGTGTTATTGACCTCTGTCCAGGTGATGCTGGTAGTAATCTTCGACTTCTTTGACTCGAAGATGGTGTTGAATTCTGGGGTTCCGTCATCTTTCTACAGTGGTACTTTTACTTCGTATCCTGTTCGTGGACGCCAATAATTCCTTTTGTGATATCCCCGAGATATTCGACTCACACTATTATTATGAAATAATGCTTTATTGATTCTTCTTCGGATTATGATCCGGTTCAATTAGGGTGTCAACAATATAACTCTTACTAATTGTCAATATATACTCAATCCAGTATATTTTAAGTACACTATTATATAACGTATCCACAAGACAGTGTAAAATAATATTTATTATACTGGATTCTCCTCTCACTGTTCTGTGAAGATAATTCACTTAATATGGTTACACAATCACATTTAATTATATATTTAACAACTATAACATATATTAAATACGAAATAAACAATGCTTTGAAGGAGGATTTATCTCACTGTAACTAATCTCTAAGTGCTGGCCAGGCACTATTATAATGCTAATCCTGAAATACTCTTGCAGAACTGCAATTAAATGAAGTATATGTCTCGATAGATCCTACAATCGGTAGTTAGTCTTTCCTCTATTGGTAATAGTGGCACTATTATTTCTGTGCTCAATTGTTTATGTCGCTGCCTCCTGTCTACATGAACTCTGCGATGATTGCCGGATGAACTTGAATGTAGCAAGCCCGGGCCTGAAGATGATACTTGTCGACTTGAAGGCTACGGTTACCCTATGCTTTCTCTCCTCCAAATTAGCAATTTCTTAACTTCTGCCTTGTTACTGTTAGAAACGTCAGTAAATAATTATCCCACTGTATGCTATGGGAATGTCTCATCAAACCGGTACAGGGCTGGTGAGTGGCAACAATCACACCCGCCGGGATTACTTTGTGGGGTACAGAGCACCTAGCTCAGAGTTTGTGGTATTAATCTTTACTGCTCCTGTAGCACAGCTGCATAGTTTAGGCGTTAGAGGACTGCGCTGTACACTGGCCAGTGGTGTTTACCCCAGAATTTCTACCAGTAAGCTTATTTCCAGTTGTGATGTATGGTGCAGGATATGGGGAGTCTGTATTTCACTGTAGCTGTCAATTGACGACTTGAGCTGTCCCTATAATATCTAACCAGATAGATTAGATATAATCTTTCTTTACACTGCAGGATTAATCCTTATCTTTATAGAGTCTATGTGTCAATTGTAATGTATACTGTTTAAGTGGCAAATAGCGTCGGTGGAGTCTGAACGTGAGCTCTTTCTAGGGACCATACATTCATTTACCTTGTCCCAGTTGTGTTGCCTGTGCATAGCCTCCTATGGCCATATAAGGTCATTTGCTCCGCCTTCGTTACCAGCCCCCTGCTGTCACTCAGTGCATGGGGCGGAATGGAGAACTCCTCTTTTCCTTGAAGCTCCTCCCGATCAGCTCCGCCTCCTTTTGTGTGACTCTATTCCACCTCCGGTCCCCGTCTCTGCCTCCACACACACCGGATCCGCGATCACCGCTGCAGCTCCCGTCCGATCCGACCTCTCCTCTGGACCACCCGCCGAGACGCGCCCCGCGCCACCTACGCAGCTCTCCTTCCTTCAGCGGCGCCCGCCGCTCCTTAACCGCTCTCTCTCTCGAGCCGCTGGTAAGTTCAGATCGCGCTGGAGCTCAGTTCGGGGCCGTTGCTGTCCGCGAGTCTTTTGCTCTTGTTGGTGCAGTGAGGCAGTCATTGGCTCGAGTTCCCTTCTGTGAAGGGAATACCTTGCAGGCTCTCTCTCCCTCTGTGAGGGCTGCACAGTGACCATATCCACAAACAACAATCCCCTATACTCTTCTGCTTTATCTACACCATATGTTATCACCGCTGTCTTATACATTTTAATAAACCAGGCTGTTACAGTTGCTAGGCGCCGGACAGGGAGGAGGCGCCGGACCACGGCGCCTAACACTGACTGCAAACTTCTGCTGCGAGCAGCACGTGCACTGTCTCCTGCATTCTTTGCTCACCCGGGTTAGGTGCACAGCTTCTTCCCTAATCATTCCATGGGCAGGTACTACCACTGCAGTGCTTTCTTTATAGTTTTGATGCCCTTTGCTTGTAGTACCCCTGTACCACACTGTTATGAGTATTGCTATTGCAAACTGTTAAGATTGAACAAAATTATTTATGTGTGCATATGTTTTCGTGTGGTCTTCAGGTTGCCGACTGTCGGGATCCCGGCGCACAGTATACCGGCACCGGAATCCCGACAGCCGGCATACCGACAGTTTTTCTCCCTCGTGGGGGTCCACGATCCCCTTGGAGGGAGAATAAATAGCGTGGCGCGCAACCGTGCCCGCAAGGGGATCATTTGCGCTCGCCATGCTTTTGGTATGCCGGCGGTTGGGTTTCCGGCACCGGTATGCTGGTCGCTGGGAACCCGCCCGCCAGTATACCATACCACACCTAATATTTTCATAATAACATGTATCTATATATCATGCTTATGTATATACTATATATGACCATGTGTAGTAGTAGGTTGAGGGTACTGGCACATGGTCCATCCCCTACACTTTTGTGCAAACCTTCCAAACTCCATAGGGAATAATCCCTATTTAGAGATGCATTATAACCACTGAACACTGCAGGTCAATGGACCAGGGGCACACACAATTCCCCTATGTTTCAAAGGACTGATTAACTGTTCAAATGATTATATGCCACCACAGGGTAACTCTTAAAGGTGGCAAGTGACTTTCAGCCACATGCAGTAGCTACTCAAAGACACTCTGTTAGAAATATGGACCAGAACAATGGTGTGCTTACACCTGGAGTACCAGCATTATTTCGGCTCATTCTGTGTGCTATAATGTGAATTTTGGCTCATACTGTGTGGTATAATGTGAATTTCGACTCATTCCGTGTGCTATAATGTGAATTTTGGCTCATACTGTGTGGTATAATGTGAAAGAGGCACCAGTACTAGATAGTTAAGGGGTCCTACTATTGTGGTGCATAATGTGTGTAAGGGGTATATGGTGTGGTAAACTACACTGAAGGACACGCTTCCTTTTGAGTGACCACGCCCCCTTTCCCATAGCACGCGCCTTTGGCGCGCGCTTGGTTACAACCTTCACTTTTCCATACCCCACTTCAAAATTTCCACTTCAGCCACTGGTTGTGTGTATGATGTACGCTTGTATGTTGTTATATTATTAATTATATTTGTAAGAGCATAGACTAAGAAGTAGGAGGGTCAGGAATAGTAAGGAGAGGAGTCACCAAGGTGGGCCTTTGTTCTTCAAAAATGCCAGGGCCTATTTTTAGTCCCAGTCTGGCCCTGGTATCACCCATTGCTTTATATCTCTATTCTTGGTCCAATCAAGCACTCTATTCAATAAAATAGCATAATAATAATTTTTGATATTTGGAAGTTGAATACCACCAGAACTAGTTGATCTAGAAAGAGTAGATCAACCAATTCTGGGTCTTTTACGGAACCAGATAAACTGTTGAATCAGGCGCTGAATGGATTGGAACCATAAATTTGGGATAGAAATCGGCAGAGTTTGGAAGAGGTATAACAGCTTTGGGCATAGGCGTGCGCAGCACATTTTATTAGGGAGTGCACTGTTGGAGGGGTGTGTCTAGCATCGCCTTTGGGGCGTATCTAGCACCATCTATTGACAGTCAACGCAATATAAAATATCCACCCTTGTACCAATCCTAATAATGCAGATGCATTGTCAGATGTTGTGGTGTGCACAGCAGCGTTTCTAGAGAGGAGGGGACCCGTGTGCAGACTCCATGTGTGGGCCCCTCCTCTCCTGTAGCCGTTACTGCAGCTGCTAGCGATCTCAGCACTGAGACTCTGGCACAGTGCCAGAGTCTACAGCGCATGCGCAGGACTCCAAAAAATGGCCGACGCGCCATCTTTCCGGAGTCCTGCGCATGCGCTGTAGACTCTGGCACTGTGCCAGAGACTCTAGCGTTCAGTGCGCTAGCAGTGGCGGTGATGGCTACGGGAGTAGAGGGGTCCCACAAATGGTCAGCGATGGATGCCGGAAAGGTAAGTATAGGAGCAATGGGTGCAGTGTGGACCCAGGGGCCCGTGTGCACCGCACACACTGCACACATTAGAGATACGCCAGTAAGTGTGCACCAAACAAACACCCCTGATGGCACTCACTGAAATTACAGTGCTCCTCCTCAGCCTGGTCTGGCTCCCCCTCTCTTTCCCCTGCAAGCTGCAGTAACTCACTGACACTGACAGTCGCAGACTAGTACTGCTGCTGCTGGAAAAACGAGTGACGTGTCAATGCTGCTGTCGACCGCCTGCCAGTATTGAACGCTGGCTGCATGCTGCTCCTCATCAGTGGCTAGCGTTGGCATAGAATAGAAGGAGAGAGGTGGGTGTGTGACGGGTGGGCGTGTGAGCAGCATGATGTCATCACATCACATCATGCTGTTTTTGTACATGGAGGTGGAGCCGAGAGTTTGAAAGCCCGTGGCAGTGGCACCCTTAATTAACCCAGATGTCCGGTCAGTAATGCAGTCCTCAGAGGGTGCAGCGCAGAGGGGACAGTAATCAGCCTGCTCGGCGATCGCTGCATCAGGCATGTGAGATCGGGGTGCCCGACATTAGAGGGTGCCTGTGCGCACCAGGCACCCCCCCTGCGCACGCCTATGTGTGAGGCACTGAGGAGGCTTAAAACAGGGAACCCTCCAATTAGCATAATTACCCAAAATGTCATGCAGCGGCCTTGCTGCACGACCAGAGAACATGTGTGAGTGCATACTAATTAAACACCAGCAACGGGGAACGCGGTCCGCCTGTGGCGTTCCCGTTGCTATGGACCCGGCGTCTCAACACGCACGCGTCCTGGCATTGCTAGGGACCCGGTGGCTCAGCGCGCACGGCGTCCCTAGTGTTGCCAGGCGCCGTGCAGAAAGGGGAGAAGGTGCAGCGGCCGGCTACGGACCGCTGCGCCTAACACATTACAGAAGCACCACTTAGACATAGACGTGTATGCAGGGCCGGATTAACAATGGGGCGGATGGAGCTGCAGCTCCAGGCCTCCCCATAAAAATAGGCCCACAAGAGACTGCCAACATTGACAAGAAAAATGTTTTCTTATCACAATCTGTCAGCCGCCGTCCTCACAGGCCCCTCTGCACACCCTGATGAGCCACCACCTCCCCTACCTGCCCGAGAGAATGCCGCCAACATTAAAAACAGCGGTGCAATGAGGAGCTCCACAGCCCTTCCGCATGATGTCACATAAGTTCCACCCCGGGGGCGGAGCTAAGGGGGAAGTCATGGTGAGTGGAAGGATCTTCTAAAACTACATCGGCCAGCCGGGTAGGCAGGGCGGTTACAGAACCAATGCTACAGCAGGGTCAGCAATGCAGGGAGGCACCGGTCTTGAGAGGTGCTCTCCCTGCTCTGCCGCTTGCTGTGCCTGTCAAACTAATATGACAGGCAGCGGCAAGCTATGATCAGTGCAGTGCCAATTCCCGCGGATACCACTGTATGGAGTGGGTCCCACCGCGCACCCTGTTATAGTAAGGCCAGGCGTACTGGCGCAGCCACTGTGTCAGTGATGGACACTGGGGGGGGTGACATGTAGTGCGCGCCCAGTAGCTGGAGATCTGTCCCTGGTGTCCACCTCCCTCTATGCCCCGCTGAGAGGAGCGCAGATGCGGAAACCCTGCTCCGTTCTAACACCCGTTCGGTAATGAGCTAGAAGCGGGTGTGAGAGCTGAGAGAGGCGGGTAACAGGAGACACTGACCCCCCCACCACCACCAGCAGACACACAGAGCTTCCCCCAGAGCCTCGGACAGCCAAAGGACGTACTCAACAGAAGCTCCTGCAGGAGATATTCCTCCACATCTGTGAGTCTCCATGGGCAGGGAGAAGGTAACTGTATGTACCAAGACGGGGGGGATATGTGTGTTACTGTGTACCTTGTGGGGAGGAGGGGGGGGGAGATTTTACTGTGTACCATGTAGAGGGGAGTAACTATGTAACATGGGGAGTGTGGTAATTGTATAACATGAGGACTGCTGTGTAACATGAGGAGGGGGGAAACTGTGATATGGGGTGGGTGGGTCACAGACGCTCTGCATTACATGGCGTCACTGGCGCTCTCTGTATTATATGGCGTCACTGGCGCTCTCTGTATTATATGGCGTCACTGGTGCTCTCTGTATTATATGGCGTCACTGGCGCTCTCTGTATTATATGGCGTCACTGAGACTCTCTGTATTATATGGCGTCACTGAGACTCTCTGTATTATATGGCGTCACTGAGGCTCTCTGTATTATATGGCGTCACTGGCGCTCTCTGTATTATATGGCGTCACTGGCGCTCTCTGTATTATATGGCGTCACTGATACTCTCTGTATTATATGGCGTCACTGAGACTCTCTGTATTATATGGCGTCACTGAGACTCTCTGTATTATATGGCGTCACTGATGCTCTCTGTATTATATGGCGTCACTGGCGCTCTCTGTATTATATGGTGTCACTGGCGCTCTCTGTATTATATGGCGTCACTGGCGCTCTCTTTATGATATGGCGTCACTGGCGCTCTCTGTATTATATGGCGTCACTGAGACTCTCTGTATTATATGGCGTCACTGAGACTCTCTGTATTATATGGCGTCACTGAGACTCTCTGTATTATATGGCGTCACTGGCGCTCTCTGTATTATATGGCGTCACTGATGCTCTCTGTATTATAAGGCATCACTGATGCTCTCTGTATTATATGGCGTCACTGATGCTCTCTGTATTATATGGCGTCACTGATGCTCTCTGTATTATATGGCGTCACTGATGCTCTCTGTATTATATGGCGTCACTGAGACTCTCTGTATTATATGGCGTCACTGAGGCTCTCTGTATTATATGGCGTCACTGGCGCTCTCTGTATTGTATGGCGTCACTGAGACTCGTTGTATTATATGGCGTCACTGGCGCTCTCTGTATTATATGGCGTCACTGAGACTCTCTGTATTATATGGCGTCACTGAGGCTCTCTGTATTATATGGCGTCACTGGCGCTCTCTGTATTGTATGGCGTCACTGAGACTCTCTGTATTATATGGCGTCACTGGCGCTCTCTGTATTATATGGCGTCACTGAGACTCTCTGTATTATATGGCGTCACTGAGTCTCTCTGTATTATATGGCGTCACTGAGACTCTCTGTATTATATGGCGTCACTGAGGCTCTCTGTATTATATGGCGTCACTGATGCTCTCTGTATTATATGGCATCACTGGCGCTCTCTGTATTGTATGGCGTCACTGAGGCTCTCTGTGTTATATGGCGTCACTGAGACTGTCTGTATTATATGGCGTCACTGAGGCTCTCTGTATTATATGGCGTCACTGAAGCTCTCTGTATTATATGGCGTCACTGATGCTCTCTGTATTATATGTCGTCACTGAGGCTCTCTGTATTATATGGCGTCACTGAGGCTCTCTGTATTATATGGCGTCACTGATGCTCTGTATTATATGGCGTCACTGAGGCTCTCTGTATTATATGGCGTCACTGAGGCATTCTGTATTATATGGCATCACTGAAGCTCTCTGTATTATATGGCGTCACTGATGCTCTGTATTATATGGCGTCAATGATGCTCTCAGTATTATATGGCGTCACTGGCGCTCTCTGTATTGTATGGCGTCACTGAGGCTCTCTGTATTATATGGCGTCACTGATGCTCTCTGTATTATATGACATCACTGGCGCTCTCTGTATTGTATGGCGTCACTGAGGCTCTCTGTGTTATATGGCGTCACTGAGACTCTCTGTATTATATGGCGTCACTGAGGCTCTCTGTATTATATGGCGTCACTGAAGCTCTCTGTATTATATGGCGTCACTGATGCTCTCTGTATTATATGTCGTCACTGAGGCTCTCTGTATTATATGGCGTCACTGAGGCTCTCTGTATTATATGACGTCACTGATGCTCTCTGTATTATATGTCGTCACTGAGGCTCTTTGTATTATATGGCGTCACTGATGCTCTGTATTATATGGCGTCACTGAGGCTCTCTGTATTATATGGCATCACTGAAGCTCTCTGTATTATATGGCGTCACTGATGCTCTGTATTATATGGCGTCAATGATGCTCTCAGTATTATATGGCGTCACTGGCGCTCTCTGTATTGTATGGCGTCACTGAGGCTCTCTGTATTATATGGCGTCACTGAGGCTCTTTGTATTATATGGCGTCACTGATGCTCTCTATTATATGGTGTCACTGAAGCTCTCTATTATATGGCGTCACTGAGGCTCTCTATTATATGGTGTCACTGATGCTCTCTGTATTATATGGTGTCACTGATGCTCTCTGTATTATATGGCGTCACTGAGTCTCTCTGTATTATATGGCGTCACTGAGGCTCTCTATTATATGGTGTCACTGATGCTCTCTGTATTATATGGTGTCACTGATGCTCTCTGTATTATATGGCGTCACTGAGTCTCTCTGTATTATATGGCGTCACTGAGGCTCTCTATATTATATGGCGTCACTGAGGCTCTCTATTATATGGTGTCACTGAGTCTCTCTGTATTATATGGCGTCACTGAGGCTCTCTGTATTATATGGTGTCACTGAGGCTCTCTGTATTATATGGTGTCACTGATGCTCTCTGTATTATATGGCGTCACTGAGTCTCTCTGTATTATATGGCGTCACTGAGTCTCTCTGTATTATATGGCGTCACTGAGGCTCTCTGTATTATGTAGTGGTCACCCCAGAAACACAGAATAAGTGCATCAGATGCTGGCACCTTAATTTAATGGGTCTTGCCCTCACTTATACCCCTTTCAAACTGCACAAATAACCCGGTATCGACCCGGCATATTGCCGGTTCGACATGGGGCAGTGTGCGGTGTAAAAGCGCCATGTCGGATTTCCTGGGTCGCCTGACCCGGAAAATCAACCCGTGTTATAAGAAGGATTATTCCCAGGTTGAATACTGGGTCAGTGGCAGTGTGAACGGATTCCCAGGCCCGTTTACAAGATAGGGAGAGGCGGCCCTGAGATGAGCTCATCTTCCAGCACCGCCTCCACCTCCGCCTCCACCGCCGGGTCTGGAAACCAGCAGAAGAGGTAGGAAAGTCTCCAATGCCGGGTTCTACTACCAGGCATTGGTTGGATCCGGCATTGGAGATGTGAAAGGGGTAGTACAACAAACATTACAATGTAATTGTCTTTATTCAAGATAGCCAAAGGTGACCAATATCTACGGGAAAATGGGGCGCAGCCCAGACTTCACCAGTGGCCTTAGCACTGCGGACTGGGCTTTCCCCCTTCCTGCAACCACCTCATCTCAAGCTACTGCTGCCGCCAGACACTTACGTTATATTTGTTTGTAACAAGTAAGTGAGCACATAGAGCGGCAACTACATGGGACTGCTGAAAAAATGCCCAGCTCACATGCTCTGCAGTCCAGCTACACATGTCCGCCACAACGCCAATACAGTAGTTCAGGAACAATGGCAATTAGAGAGTTTCTCCTACCTGCGAAGAATGGGACTCCATAGAGTAGATAAAACACTTGACTGGTTTGTTCACGCTGCTTTCTATTTTGTTACCCTGTATGAGCAGCACTTGCAGCTGCTGATGAGTTAAAGCTGCTGTCCTGACTACTGCTACTTCAGGAAACTGCTGCGATCTACCGCCCTCCTTCCGAGTTGATTGCTCGCTAGCTATTTTTAGCAGCCGTGCAAATGCATAGTCGCCGCCCACGGGGGAGTGTATTTTCGCTTTGCAAGTGTGCGATCGCATGTGCAGCCGAGCGGTACAAAAACATTTTGTGCAAAACAAGACCGGCCCTGTAGTTACTTTTCCCGTGCGATGATTCTAGCGACGGAGGACCCGGAATTGACGTCAGATACCTGCCCTGCAAATGCCTGGACACTCCTGCGTTTGCCCAACCACTCCCAGAAAATGGTCAGTTGTCACTCATAAACGCCCTCTTCCTGTCAATCGGCTGTGCAAATGGAATCGTCGCTAGAAGCATTGCACAGCAACGATGCTCTTTGTACCCGCACGAAGCGCGTGTGCATTATGGTGCATACGCATGCGCAGTTTTGCCATTTTTTTACCTAATCGCTGTGCTGCAAAAATCGGAGACAAGCGATCAACTCGGAATGATCCCCTATTTTGGGTGAATGGCTTAACCCTAGAATAGTCCATTTGAACACCCTGGGATACAAATTAAAAGGGCAGGATTCAAATCTTGCAGCTGCCCTCCCATCCCCATCACGCCCTCCGGCAGTATTCAAATGTTACTGCCGATGGGCGCGATATCAGCATTTCAGCTCACCGCCTACCGCCCCCCCCCCCCCCCGGGTGGCAAGCCAAAATGCACGAAAAGTGACCCTTTGGACGCCCAAACGGGACTTTTCGCGATCGCGCCCACGACTTTAGTTGGGTTTAGCTGCTTTAGGTGGCTAAACCCATCTCTTATGGGCGCAGTCAGCGCGATAACAGGGGGCCATAAAATATCGCCCCGCGATCTCCCGTCACTATAGATTTTATAAACATACATATCTTGAGTTCTAGACATTGGGGTAGATTTATTAACCTGGAGAAGGCATAAGGAAGTGATAAACCAGTGATAAGTGCAAGGTGATAAAGCACCAGCCAATTAGCTCCAATATGTAAATGAACAGTAAGGAGCTGATTGGCTAGTGCATTTATCACCTTGCACATATCACTGGTTTATCACTTCCTTATGCCTTCTCCAGGTTAATACATCTGCCCCATTATTCTTTCTTTGTCACGTTAACAAGCGGCATTTCCTTTTGTTCATTTGAAGACTTTCACATTACACTGTTAATTTAAACATAGTGGGGAAGGCAATTGAAGTGATTGTAGAAAGGTACTAGCCACAGTCCATAACGCTGACCACATCACTAGTCACACCCCCTGCGTCTGCAAACAATAGGCCCTTCAGAAATTTCAGCTCCAGGCCCATGTGGACCTTAATCTGGCACTGCGTGTATGTATGTTTTAACTCACCTGAATTACATATTTCTAAAAGGTGGCCTGTGAGATACTAATGACATCGCTAGTCACAGACTGGAAGCTGCCAGTAGCCATAAAATGCAACACAGGCAGGAGTTTGTGCAGGCCTGAGACAGAGCGAGAGCGTGCTGTCTCAGGGTCTAGGTTCAGTTTGACAAGGTCATACAGAGGGAAAATGTTATTTACATTTAGCCGGAGCATCTGTATAACATGTTCATCAGCAAATCTGTTATGGTTTAAACGCCCACTAAAACAAACAACAAGCCATGGCCAGCCTACGCGGAACATGTACAACCTGCTGACCATGTTGATTTTCCTGGCCTGGGTTTATTGTAGCCTCATGGAGCAGTGTCAGGTATCCCCCAGCAAACAAGACAGCAGTACTACACACAGCAGCAGCCATTTCAGATTGAGAGTGGTGAAAAATGTGTTGGGGCCCCTTTTAAAAGTCCAAAAAGTCAGGTGTGACTAATGTAGAATTGGCAACACATGTAAACACGCTTCTCAAAAGCAGGTCTACTTTTTTTTAGGCTTTTTGTACGATTAGTATTTTTACACGACCGCACATGCATTTTCACGCAAGAGATTTCAAATACGAATGGTTAGTAAATGACCGTGGCCCTCATTCCGAGTTGTTCGCTCGCAAGCTGCTTTTAGCAGCATTGCACACGCTAAGTCGCCACCTACTGGGAGTGAATCTTAGCTTATCAAAATTGCGAATGAAAGATTCGCAATATTGCGAAAAGACATCTCTGTGCAGTTTCTGAGTAGCTCGAGACTTACTCTTCCAGTGCGATCAGTTCAGTGCTTGTCGTTCCTGGTTTGACGTCACAAACACACCCAGCGTTCGCCCAGACACTCCCCCGTTTCTCCACCCACCCCCGCGTTTTTCCCAGAAACGGTAGCGTTTTTTCACACACTCCCATAAAACGGCCAGTTTCCGCCCAGAAACACCCACTTCCTGTCAATCACATTACGATCACCAGAACGAAGAAAAAACCTTGTAATGCCGTGAGAAAAATACCAATCTTCATAGCAGATTTACTTGGCGCAGTCGCAGTGCGAACATTGCGCATGCGCAATTAGCGGAAAATCGCTGCGATGCGAAGAAAATTACAGAGCGAACAACTCGGAATGACCACCCGTGTTCAATACTTAAACAGCCGCGTTTGACCGATGGTGTATTCATTCATATTTTTACTACACAGCCGTAATAACAATACGAATGCCCTCATCACTGACGTGATTTGAGTTTAGTAAATTCCCGAGATGACACTTTGAACAAAAAACACCAAATCTGTCAAAATCGGGAGCTTAGTAAATATACCCCATGGTGTCTAAATATCACCTTAACGAAGAAATTGTAGTCCCGACTTTCCAGGAACCGGGCCTTTCTGCGGGAGATGCATCGCTGGATGTGGTCCGTGCCTTAAGGATCTACATGGATTGTACAGTGCCATCAAAAAGACAGATTCTCTCTTCATTCTCTACGGATTTTACAAGAGAGGACACTAGCGAGATAGCTTCAGATGACTATTTCAGAAGCATATTCTCACGCTGATCTTCCTGTTCCGGATAATGTCTGTGCTCACTCTACTCGTAAGGTAGGTCCATCATGGGCTGCACAACGTGGTGCTTCAGTAGGACAGATATGTAAGGCAGCCACATGGTCTTCCATTAAGACATTCATTAGACACAACTAAATTGCTTTGGGACATCCCAATGTTATCCTGTGGATAACCTGTGGACCCTGCCGGAGAAAGATACGTTATGGTAAGAACTTACCTTTGATAACGGTATTTTTCCTAAGTCCACAGGGATCCCACCCTGACGCACCTAATTTGAGGATCCTTTTACTCACTAACCTCTTCCTTCTTGTACGAAGGGTGTACATGTGTGTTCTTCTCGCCTGATTAGGGCTATCTATGACGGCCCTGCCTTAAGCTTTGGGGAAACTGATTTGTCTGAGCCAGAAGGCGTGGATATATGGACTGGCCCATTGCATGCTGGGAGGCCGAAAAGCTTTGACTAATTGGTGCAAATCCGCTGTCGCTTCATAATATCCCAATGTTACCCTGTGGATCCTGTGGACTTAGGAGAAAGACGATTAGCAACGGTAAGTTCTTACCATAAGGTATAGTTTCACATTTTTTTAACTCTTTCATACTTTACGATCCACAAGGACTACGATTGGGAATAGTAACCTGTGCCGAGCGCAGCTGTAGAGGAGGGGACACGGGGCACTAATTGGGGTTCCCGTCACTTTACGAAGAAACAGCCCAAAAAATAGAAAATACTCATGTTGACCCTTTCCATGTTGACCTAATGACTGTGTCGACCTATATCAGGTGTCGACCCAGCCGCTGTCTACCAATAGTGGTCGACCTAGTTGCGGTCGACCCTATAGTTTACACCCAAAATAAGGAGACACTGAAAAAGAATACAGAATTACCAAGTAATGAGTACAGTAAGTGCAGTGACAGACTGTGGCAGGTAAAATTATTTGTTATGGCTAAATTGTTTAAGGGAGAGCTATAGCCATCCTGGAGAAATTGGGAATATTCTGTCATTCTACCGTCGTTTTGGTCCTATGGGACTGACAGGTACTACAGGTACTGTTATATCCTCACCTAGCTGCTGTATTACATACTGCTAGGTCCATCTCAACCTGTGTCATCTCTACATGTATTGTATTTTCACCAGCCGAGAGGGGCTGTTTGGGGCAAATTATGCCACAGTCCAGGGGTGGATCCAGAAGAAAATGATAAGGGGGGGGGGGCACCATGGAAGGGGCAAGTACATTTGCGTGTGGCTTCGGTGCATGTGAGGTGGCGCTTCTTATACAATGCCCACAGTTGTAGCGCTCATTATGCAATGTCCACTGTACTGGTAGTGCCCCTTATATAGATCCCATAGTAGTGGTGCCCCTTATGCAATGCCCGTATTGCTCCCAGTAGTTATGTTGCCTGTAGTAATGCCCCCAGTCATTTAACGCCCTAGTAGTTATGCCCCCAGTGGTAATGCCCCTGCAGTTATGACCCCAGTAGTTTACCCCCGCCCCCTTTAGTTTAGCCTCCCAGTGGTAATGCCCCCAGTAGTTTGCCTGTAGTTAAGCCCCCAAGTAGTAATGCCCCTGTAGTTACACCGCCAGTAGTAATGCCCTCCTGTAGTATGCCCCAAGTAGTTAGTCCCGTTGTAGTTGGCCCCCAGTAATAATGTCCCCCAGTAGTTTGCCCCCAGTAGATGCCCCCCAGTAATAATGTCCCCCCGTAGTTTGCCCCCAGAAGATGCCCCCCAGTAATAATGTCCTCCAGTAGTAATGCCCCCCCCAGTAGAAATGCCCCCTGTTGATGCCCACTAGTAGTAATGTCCCCCCCGTAGTTTGCCCCCAGTAGATGCCCCCGCTGCACTAAGGAAGAAAAAAAATCATACTTACCGAGCCCCGCTCCCGCTTCCAGACCGCTGCAGTCCTCCTCTTGGCGTCCGCTCCTCAGTCAGCACTATGAGAGAGACGTCCCATAGCACACGCCGCACAGTGACAGCGCCGGAAGCTGGAGCTCAGTATTGAGCTCCTGCCTCCGGCTGCCGCTGTGCAGGGAGATGGGCGCCCGCTGGTAACACAATCCCAGCGGGGGACGGAGGCCACAAATGACAGGGGGGGGGGGGGGGGGGGCACGGGCCCGAGTGCCCCCCTTCCCCCGGATTCAGCACTGCCACAGTCTATGTTGATGCCCTAATTGGTAAATCTGACAGTATAAAATGCAGTCAGTGCACATCAAATCCTTCTTTAAGATTGGTAGATTTTTTTTAAAGAATCCCCCTAGAGGGGAAGAAGTGTGTCTCAGGGAATGAGCCCCAATATCCAGGTATTCAGAGTTGCCACTCCATTTTAAAAGAATGCATTTGAAAGTAGACATGTTTTTGAAATAATAACACTGGAGATTTTCAATTATCTATTAATTTAATGTTACAGTGGATGAAGAGCGGCTGTCTAACAAAGATATAAAGAGGATTTCAGATACATACAGATGAGTTTTAATAATTAATATAATGGTTACATTCGCAGAAATCTATATATACTCACTGTAGTTAGGAGACAAAAATAAGAGAAGAGGGATCTTCAAATAATTACATGTAATGAGTTTATAGACTAGCTTAGTTGGCTAGAGACTAAAAGCTGCACTTATTTACTGTACTTTAATAGTATTATTTCATTTGTATTTGTATTTTATTAAATTAAAATGAACTATTATACTAAAGATTGCTCTCATCTCATTATCAATACCATGGAGAGCTTAGATTACTCCTAAACACCAAATTCTTTACCTTTTTTTTTTTGTAATAATTAAAGCTTAAAAAAAATGCAGATCATTTATATACAGCAATGGTCAGTAGCGGGAGGTTGCAATCCAATTAGAGCTTTATTTTCAAAGTAAAAGAACTAAATTCCTATAAATTCCATTTTTATACCAGGTACAAGGTAAATGTTTTCATAAATGTGTATTTCCTGGTTCTAGCACTTCTTTGATACATGACCATGCCTTACACACTGGTGTGCCATCTGGTTACAAAATGACCTGTGTATCAAGGCTAATATAATGAAGGTCAGCTCTTTGCACAACCATCTGTTGGGGACTTTAGCACTCATTCCGAGTTGTTCGGTCGCTAGCTGCTTTTAGCAGTCGTGCAAATGCTAAGCCGCCGCCCTCTGGGAGTGTATCTTCGCTTAGCAGAAGTGCGAACGAAAGGATCGCAAAGCGGCTACAAAATAATTTTGTGCAGCTGCAGAGTAGCTGCAGACCTACTCCTTGCTTGCGATCACTTCAGACTATTTAGTTCCTGTTTTGACATCACAAACACGCCCTGCGTTCAGCCAGCCACGCCTACATTTCCCCAGTCACGCCTGCGTTTTTTCACTCACTCCCTGAAAACGGTCAGTTGAATGACCACCTTTGCCTGAAGATTGTATGTGGTCAGAGAACGGGCAAACATGCATTGTTGTAGTTATTGTGTTTATTAACAAACTGTTACTATATGCCCTCTCTCTTTGCTAAAACCCTCAAGACAGAATGTATCATGCATTGCATATTGAATGCAATACATCCCATTGTTAGGCGCCGGGGTCCGCTTGTCTGCGCGCCCCGGCGCCTAGCAACTAGGGATGCCGTGCGTGTACAGCCGCCGGCTCCCTAGCAACGCTAGACGCCGGGCGCGCTGAGCCGCACGGACCCTAGCAACGGGGACGCCACTGGCGGACCGCGTTCCCCGTTGCTGGGTCCTTTGAATTAATAGGTGTACCTGTTCTCTGGCCGTGCAGCAAGGCAGCTGCACGGCATTGATTCTAATCAGCCCTGTCAGCAGCTGATTGGAGGACTCCTGATTAAATACACTCCCAGGGCTTCTCACAGACGCCAGTAATAGCTTCCTGCATGCTGTTTTGTTTGCTGAGAGTCTGTTTCCAGTCCTGCTGTACCCGGTCATTCTGGTCCTCTGAAGTCCTGTACTCGGGAGTTATCATCTCGTCCTTGGAGTCCTGACTGATCACCGTCTACCATCCAGTGGTGTTCGTGAGTCGCGGCTTTGCCGTGTGTAGCGGCTCGGCCGCTTTACCCCTTATATTTTGTGTTTGGAATATTTGCGGAGGGTTCCGCTTCCACAGGTCCACTCTGGTATTCGGCGGTGCCGGGTAGGAGTTTTGGACAAGTGGATATTTTGGTTGTCCTTTTCCCTGGCGGTTTCTCCGCACATACTTTAGGTTTTAGTTAGCTTGTAGCCCCTGGCCAGGTTGTCTAGTTAGAGGGCCTCTTGTTATCATCTTGTCTCGGACTTCCCTTTGTCTCTCACTAAGACCGGGGGGCATCGGAGTTGGGCAGACATAATCCGCCCTTCAAACGCGGCTGCCAAGGGCTCAAGAAACCATAGTCTCTCAAGGGATTTCTGACAGCACGGGTGAGACAACAGAGTTAGGGCGCCAGGGGCTATTGTTCTTTCCTGTTCCCTTCCCCAGCATTCCGTTCCAGTGCTCCGGTCCTTGCCATAAGATCTCCTCTGACCAGGAGTGCTGGCATCATAACATTATTACCGGCCATACCAAAAATTAAAATTAAACAGGGTTTAATTTTTTCATTTTCATTCAGTTTTGTTAAGGTTTGTTGGCCTCATGAATCCAACTGGTTTAGGGCCGAATCCTGGCCAGCTCATAGTCAATCAGATTCAAGAACTTATTCAGATGGTTCAGGATCTTATTCTTCGGGTGAAGTCGCAGGAAGATCTTTTGCGAGCCTCCCCAAGTGTAATCCCTGAACCAAAGATGCATTTGCCTGACCGTTTTTCTGGTGATAGAAAATAATTTTTTAATTTTAAAGAATCCTGTAAACTTTATTTTCGTTTAAGACCAACTGCCTTTGGTACTGAATCTCAGCGGGTTGGGATTATTATTTCTTTACTCCAGGGGGATCCTCAGACCTGGGCATTTGGTTTAAAGGCAGAGGATCCTGCGTTGTTGTCAGTGGACGCTTTTTTTAAGTCTTTAGGGCTTTTGTATGATGACCCAGATAGAGAGGCGTCTGCTGAAAGTCAGCTGCACGCTCTCAAACAAGGTAGAAATCCTGCAGAGGTTTATTGTACTGAATTTCGCCGTTGGTCGAACGACTGTGGTTGGAATGACCCAGCCCTGCGCAGTCAGTTTCGCCTCGGCTTATCAGAGTCTATAAAAGACAGTCTCCTCCAGTACCCCGCTCCTGAGACACTCGATAAACTCATGGAGCTTTCTATTAAGATTGATCGTCGTCTCAGAGAGCGGAGGGCTGAAAGAGGAGCACCTGTAAGATCAAGTCCGTGTTTATATTCCATTCCTGAAGACGTAGAGGAGCCCATGCAGATGGGTCTCTCCTGGCTGTCTCCTGAGGAAAGAGCCAGAAGGCAAAATTCTGGTCTTTGTCTGTACTGTGGGGGTAAGGGACATTTTGCTCGTAACTGTCCGAACAAGTTGGGAAACGCTTTGACCAGGTGAATTGTGAGGGGTTTCACCTAGGTCTGCAGCTTATCTCCTCGAATAACTCCCTTTTAGTCCCAGTTAAGGTTTCCTTTGGCAGCCTTAGTTCTTTGGTGTCGGCTTTTGTCGACAGTGGAGCTGCAGGAAACTTTATGGATTTAACTTGGGCTAAGGCCTTAGGCATTCCTCAGTTACCTTTGGGTAGGTGTGTCACCATGCATGGCTTAGATGGGAGTCCACTGTCCAATGGGGTTATTTCTCTCCGTACACCCCCTGTATTACTTACAGTAGGAGCTTTACATTCTGAAAAAATCGAGTTCTATCTTACTCATTGCCCAGCAGTTCCAGTTGTTCTGGGTCACCCTTGGCTGGCCTTTCATAATCCCACCATTGATTGGCGGTCAGGGGAGATTTCACAGTGGGGTACTTTTTGTGCTGAGGAATGTATTACGTTTCCAGTCAGAGTAGCAGCTGTCATTCCAGAACTCATTCCTGTGGAATAACAGGAGTTTGCTGATGTCTTTTCCAAAGGCAATGCGGACATTCTGCCTCCCCATCGGCCTTATGATTGTGCTATTGAGCTAATTCCTGGTGCCGCTTTGCCAAAGGGAAGACTATATGCATTATCCGGGCCAGAAACTGCGGCTATGAATGATTATGTTAAGGAGAGCCTAGAGAAAGGATTTATTAGACCATCAAAATCTCCTTTAAGTGCAGGCTTCTTCTTTGTGGAGAAAAAGGATGGCTCGCTTAGACATAGAAACATAGAAACATAGAATTTGTCGGCAGATAAGAACCACTTGGCCCATCTAGTCTGCCCCCTTTTTTTTTTTTTATATTATTTTTTTTTTATCACTAACCTTATTTGATCCTTATTTCTTTGTAAGGATATCCTTATGTCTATCCCATGCATGTTTAAATTGCTCTACTGTCTTAGCCTCTACCACCTCTGATGGGAGGCTATTCCACTTGTCCACTACCCTTTCTGCGAAATAATTTTTCCGCAAATTTCCCCTGAACCTCCCCCCCTCCAGTCTCAGTGCATGTCCTCGTGTCCTATTGCTTCTCTTCATTTGGAGAATGTTTCCCTCCTGGACTTTGTTAAAACCCTTCATATATTTGAAAGTTTCTATCATGTCCCCCCTTTCTCTTCTCTGCTCCAAACTATACATATTGAGATTTCTTAGTCTTTCTGGGTATGTTTTGTGATGTAGGCCATGCACCATTTTAGTTGCCCTCCTTTGTACAGTTTCTAATGTATTAATATCCTTTTGAAGATATGGCCTCCAGAACTGAATACAGTATTCTAGATGAGGCCGTACCAATGACCTATACAGTGGCATTATTACTTCTTTCTTTCTGCTGCTGATTCCTCTCCCAATGCAGCCAAGCATCTGACTAGCCTTCCTCATTGCCTTGTTACATTGCTTACCTGCTTTTAAGTCATCTGAAATAGTGACTCCTAGATCCCTTTCCTCCTCAGTAGTTTTCAGTATAGTGCCATTAATACTGTATTTAGCTTTAGGATTTTTGAGACCCAAGTGCATGATTTTGTATTTTTGGGCATTAAACTGTAATTGCCAGACTCTTGACCATTCCTCTAGTCTACTTAGATCCTCAATCATTTGTTTTACCCCACCTGGTATGTCTACCCTGTTGCATACCTTTGTGTCATCTGCAAAAAGGCATACTTTCCCTTTAATCCCATTTGCAATGTCACCAATAAAGATATTAAAAAGCACTGGTCCAAGTACAGATCCCTGGGGTACTCCACTGGTAACATTTCCCTCCTGTGAATGCACTCCATTTACCACAACTCTCTGTTTTCTATCCTTCAACCAAGATCTTATCCATTCAATAATCCTAATATCCAATCCCAAACTTTCAAGTTTATTTAGCAGTCTGCGATGTGGAACTGTATCAAAAGCCTTACTAAAGTCAAGATAAGCTATATCCATGGCTCCACCTTTATCCATCACTTTAGTCACACAATCAAAAAAGTCAATAAGATTTGTTTGACATGATCTCCCCCCAGTGAATCCATGCTGTTTGGGATCCAGTAAATTGCCGGATTTGAGATGATCTACAACTCTTTCTTTTAAGAGTGTTTCCATCAATTCCCCTACTACTGATGTAAGACTCACTGGTCTGTAGTTGTTTGCCTCTTCCTTGCTTCCACTTTTGTGCAGTGGGACTACGTTTGCTCTTTTCCAGTCCCCTGGAATTTCTCCTGTAGCTAATGACTGGTTGAATAATTCTGTCAATGGTGCTACCAGCACCTCTTTAAGTTCTTTTAGTATCCTTGGATGTATCCCATCTGGCCCCATAGATTTGTCCACTTTCAGCTTTGAGAGTTCTGTTAGGACCTTCTCCTCTGTAAATGTACTTGTTTCATTTTCCTGAATATCCCTGCAACTTAACTGTGGCCACTTCCCCTCTCTTTCAGTAGTAAATACTGAGCAAAAATAATCATTAAGATGATCTGCTATTAAATTGTCTCCTTCAACAAGATTCCCAGTGTCCGTCTTTAGTTTTATAATTCCGCCTTTTGTTTTTCTCTTTTCGCTTATATACCTAAAAAAAGTTTTGCCTCCTTTACCCACTGACTGGGCCATTTTCTCCTCAGCTTGTGCCTTTGCACATCTGATTACCTTTTTTGTCTCCTTCTGTCTAACAAGATATATCTTTTTGTCTTCATTATTTTGTGTCTGCTTATATTTCCTAAAAGCCATCTTTTTTGCTCTCACAATATTTGCTACTTCTTTTGCAAACCACACTGGCTTCCTTTTCCTTGTGTTTTTCCTAACAGTTTTGATACAAAGGTCTGTTGCCTTCAATATTGCACATTTGAATGTTTTCCACCTCTCCTGCACTGTTTCTAAGTTCCTCCACTCTGCCAAAGAATCGCTTACACATTTTCCCATCCCTACAAAATCAGCCTTCCTAAAATCCAACACCTTTGTTTTTGTATGGGACGAGTCAGTCTCTGTCTTAATGCTGAACCATACCCACTTTTACGTCCGATAATCTGTCTCCATTTGTAAGTATTAAGTCTAATATTGCGTCTTTCCGAGTGGGCTCCCTCACCAATTGGTGGAGGGATGCTCCCTGAAGGGAATTTAAAATGCATTGACTTTAGAGCCCTGAATAAGATCTCAGTTAAAAACACTTATCCTTTGCCGCTGATTTCTGTACTCTTTGATCAGTTACGTTTGGCTGTGATTTTTTCTAAAATTGACCTTAGAGGAGCGTACAACCTCATCCGAATTAAATCTGGAGATGAGTGGAAAACGGCCTTCAGTACTCAGTCGGGTCATTACGAGTACCTGGTGATGCCGTTCGGCTTGTCTAATGCTCCAGCAGTTTTTCAAGACCTCATTAACGATGTGCTCCGTGACTTCCTAGGGAAATTCGTGGTCGTTTACTTAGACGACATCCTGATTTATTCTGAATCAATGGAACAACATGTTACCCAGGTGCGTCTGGTTCTTCAAAAGTTATGTGAGAATCACTTGTATGCCAAGCTGGAGAAGTGTGAGTTTCATGTCACGAAAGTATCTTTTTTAGGGTACATTATTTCCCCTCGGGATTTTCCATGGAACCAAAGAAGCTCCAGGCCATCCTTAGTTGGGCGCAACTCACCAATTTAAAAGCAATTCAGCGCTTTTTAGGGTTTGCGAATTATTATAGGAGGTTCATTCATTCTTTTTCTGACTTGGTTGCTCCCATTGTAGCTCTGACAAAGAAAGGAGCGGATCCTACCAACTGGTCGCGTGAAGCTGAGTTGTCCTTCCGGGCCTTGAAACAAGCTTATTGTCTCGGCTCCAGTCCTCAGACATCCCAATCCAGAATTGCCCTTTGTTGTGGAGGTTGAGGCCTCGGAGGTTGGAGTGGGGGCTATCCTTTCTCAAAAGGATCCGGAGTCTCTGGAGTTACATCCTTGTGCCTTTATGTCCAGGAAATTCTCCTCCGCTGAATCCAACTATGACGTTGGTAATCGGGAGTTACTGGCGGTAAAGTGGGCTTTCGAGGAGTGGAGGCATTGGCTGGAGGGAGCAAAACATACTATTTCAGTATTGACTGACCATAAAAACCTGCAATACATCGAATCGGCTAAACGGCTTAATGCCCGGCAGGCACGTTGGGCTTTATTTTTTACTCGTTTCAAATTTATAATCACTTTCAGGCCTGGTTCCAAGAATACTAAGGCTGATGCCCTGTCACGCAGCTTTCTTCCGGTTCACAATAACAGTCCTGTTACTCCCATACTTCCATCCTCGGTCATCTGGGCAGGCCTCACACAAGATTTATTTACCCAGTTAAAACAGCTTCAACACCAAGCTCCTGGAAATACTCCTGCTGGTCGTCTTTACGTCCCTGAGTTTTTGAGAGCAACTGTTTTAACGGAATTCCATGATAACAAAGTTTCCGGGCATCCGGGAATCTCTAAGACTTTGGAGTTAGTCTCTCGCTCAGTATGGTGGCCTGGTCTTTCTAAAGACGTTAAGGAGTTTGTTTATTCATGTCAGGTTTGTGCACAGCATAAGGTTCCCTGTTCCTTGCCTAGCGGGCAACTTATGCCCTTAAATGTCCCTCTCAGGCTATGGTCTCATATTTCCATGAATTTTGTGGTTGACCTTCCCCTTTCAGCCGGATTCCGAGTCATATGGGTGGTAGTGGACCGTTTTAGCAAGATGGCTCATTTCATTGCTCTTCCCCGACTGCCATCTGCCCAAGGGTTGGCAGTTTTGTTTCTCCGCCATGTTTTCAGACTTCATGGGTTGCCTACTGATATTGTTTCTAATCGGGGGCCACAATTCATCGCTCAATTCTGGAAATGTTTTTGTGCCTCATTAAAGATGAAATTGTCGTTAACATCCGGTTACCACCCACAATCCAACGGGCAAACCGAGCAAGTTAACCAATCATTGAAACAGTATTTGCGTTTGTATTCAACCAAACTCCAGAATGATTGGTCCGAGTTTCTTCCGTTGGCGGAGTTTGTTTACAATAATTCTTGTCATTCCTCCACTAAAGTGTCTCCATTCTTTTCAGTTTTTGGTTTTCACCCCAGAGCTAATTCTTTTTTTCATCATTCCTCAGTCTCTTCGCTAACCTTAACCTCCCATCTCAGAGCCATTTGGAAAAAAGTGCACCTTGCTCTCAGGAAAGCGGCCTTTCGAGAGAAAAATTTTTCTGACAGGCTCCGACGTCCTTGCACCTTTAAGGTGGGAGATAGGGTATGGTTGTCGACTCGTAATATCAGGCTTCGACAATCCTCGGCTAGATTGGGACCCAAATTTATTGGGCCATTTCTCATTATTAAAAGAGTCAACCCAGTTGCCTTCCGGTTACGTTTACCAAGATCTCTCAGGATTGGAAATACGTTTCATTGCTCCCTGTTGAAACTATACGTTTCTTCCAGTAGATTTCCTCGGAGGATCTCTCAGGGTAGATCTCCGGTGGATGTACAGGGACAACAGGAGTTCTTGGTGGAAAAGGTTCTCGATTCCAAGTTGTCCCGGGGCCGGCTTTATTTTCTGGTTCACTGGAGAGGCTATGGTCCGGAGGAAAGGTCTTGGGTCCTGGATAAGGATCTTCATGCCCCGAGGCTCAAGAGGGCATTTTTTCGTGAATTTCCTCAGAAACCTGGCTTTACGGGTTTCTTGACCCCACCTCAAGGGGGGGGTACTGTTAGGCGCCGGGGTCCGCTTGTCTGCGCGGCCCGGCGCCTAGCAACTAGGGATGCCGTGCGCGTACAGCCGCAGGCTCCCTAGCAACGCTAGACGCCTGGCGCGCTGAGCCGCACGGACCCTAGCAACGGGGACGCCACTGGCGGACCGCGTTCCCCGTTGCTGGGTCCTTTGAATTAATAGGTGCACCTGTTCACTGGCCGTGCAGCAAGGCAGCTGCACGGCATTGATTCTAATCAGCACTGTCAGCTGCTGATTGGAGGACTCCTGATTAAATACACTCCCAGGGCTTCTCACAGACGCCAGTAATAGCTTCCTGCATGCTGTCTTGTTTGCTGAGAGTCTGTTTCCAGTCCTGCTGTACCCGGTCATTCTGGTCCTCTGAAGTCCTGTACTCGGGAGTTATCATCTCGTCCCTGGAGTCCTGACTGATCACCGTCTACCATCCAGTGGTGTTCGTGAGTCGCGGCTTTGCCGTGTGTAGCGGCTCGGCCGCTTTACCCCTTGTATTTTGTGTTTGGAGCATTTGCGGAGGGTTCCGCTTCCACAGGTCCACTCTGGTATTCGGCGGTGCCGGGTAGGAGTTTTGGACAAGTGGATATTTTGGTTGTCCTTTTCCCTAGCGGTTTCTCCGCACATACTTTAGGTTTTAGTTAGCTTGTAGCCCCTGGCCAGGTTGTCTAGTTAGAGGGCCTCTTGTTATCATCCTGTCTCGGACTTCCCTTTCTCTCACTAAGACCGGGGGGCATCAGAGTTGGGCAGACATAATCCGCCCTTCAAACGCGGCTGCCAAGGGCTCAAGAAACCATAGTCTCGCAGGGGATTTCTGACAGCACGGGTGAGACAACAGAGTTAGGGCGCCAGGGGCTATTGTTCTTTCCTGTTCCCTTCCCCAGCATTCCGTTCCACTGCTCCGGTCCTTGCCATAAGATCTCCTCTGACCAGGAGTGCTGGAATCATAACACCCATCACTTATACCCCTTTTACACTTGCAAAAATATCCCGGGATATTGCACATGAACGCGCATCATCCCGGGATTATGCTCAATGTGAAAGGGTACAGGGACAATTTCCCGGGACGAGCATCCCGGGATTTCATCCCAGGTCTCAACCAGGGTTGAATCCGGGACCGTCTCGGGAAGCTGTGTAGTGTGATAGGGCCCGTCCCGGGATTCAGTACCCGGGACTGTTAAAGGCTCGGATTGGAGCTTTCTTGGGCTCAGAAAAGATGATGTCATCTTTCAGAGCCCAGGGGAGCGTCCTGGTAGCATGGGAGCAAGGCAGCATGGCGACCTGGACAGATCAGGAGGTGAGAGAGCTGCTCAGCATTAGGGGAGAGGAGGAAATAATGAGGCAAACCACAGGCACAGTGAAAGATGCAGTCATTTATAAAAACATATCCAAGATGCTTGAAGCCAGAGGAATTATCCGTACCCAGCAGCAAGTTTTAAACAAAATTGAATACTCTGAAAAAGCAGTTCTTGAAGGTGCATGACAACAACCATAAAAAGAGCAGGGTTGGCCGTATCGACTGGCAAATGGCAATACTATGATATCTGCGCAAATATCTTTGGACACACAGCTATCTGCAGTCCGGTGGCTGTATGAAACATGTGCAAAGCAGAAAGAATCACGAGCTCCGGCATACACACTGGTACTCCGTCGGCCATGACTGCAGCAATGCTGTGAGCAGGCCCCACCCTTTACTTTGTTGACTATTGTGACCTCATCTATGTGAGCCAGAAAAAGGCCATTTCTAATTAAATACATATGCATTTGCAGGGATATCCCGGGATCAGTGTAAATTGGGCTGTCCCGGGTCGATCCCAGGTCTTAGTGCAGTGTGAAAGGGGTGAGTCCTGGGAATGCATCCCGAGAGTGACCCGTCTGTGTGAGTGTAAAAGGGGTATTATTGCATGCATAGAGGCATTTATACATGCCGTATGCATGAATATATGTTATTAAAATCGCAAAGTACATCTCTTCTGCTACTTGTGCCCTCCAGACTGCTGTCCCCCTCAGCAGTGCTGCAACATACGTCACTGTGAAACATGGAGAATAGCTGTCTACTGAGGTGGATTCACATTGTCCCCCTTTGCAGCACAGCTTGGCCCCTCGGCCTGGGACATGGTAGAGAACTGGGAGCGCAGAAGATCATCCAATGGGGTCCCTGGAAAGAAAGCACGTACCAGGTGCTGCCACTCCAAGGATGGTTGCTGCTGGATCCCCTTCAGACACTGAAGCCTCTGATGTTATGGGACCATGTGAACCATGGGAGATACCATGTGATCCACGACTGCAGGGGGAAAAACAAGGTAAATGGGCTACCAGTCTTGCTATTCAGATTAACATTTATTCCCTTTAGTAACCTGTGTCGATGATCGCAATATTCATCTCAGATGTGAACGCATTGCAGAAGGCAGGATGTAGGTGCTGTGCAGCTCCTCCTGCATGTGCATTACAAATGCAAAACTGCTGCAAGCATCTGTATATAATTAGCATCTGTATATATTAGGGGTGTGTGATGTTAGTGTATTAGAATGCTTAATATTTGTAGACACTCCCTTACAAGACTATAAGACTTTTAGAGTAAAATCTAAAATTCATCCAGCCAAACTGAAAGTTACAGGGTACACTGGGGAGGAAATTCCTGTGAAAGGTACATGCTTGGTGACACTGAAATATAAGGGACAACAGTTTAAAACATCTCTACTGATTGTGGATAAAAATGTGCAACCGATTCTAGGATTAAGTTCCTGTGAGAAACTAAGCTTGCTAAAGAAAGTTTTTATGGTGACATCACAAGTAAAAGATGACTGCAAATCGATGTTTGCAGAATACAGAGACTTGTTTGAAGATCTAGGTTGTTTGCCTTGAGAGCATAAAATAAACATAGACACGCAAGTTTCTTCAGTGATACACCCCTGTAGAAAAGTGGTGTTTGCGCTGAGAGAAAAACTGAAACAAGAGTTAAATCGCATGGAAGCCTTTGGTGTGATACAGAAAGTTGATGAGCCTACTGAATGGTTAAGCTCCTTAGTAATTGTTGAAAAGAAAAATGGACAACTCAAAATATGTCTAGACCCCAGAGATTTAAACAAAGCTATTAAACGAGAACATTTTAAACTACCAACCAGAGAGGAAATCATGTCGCAATTTGCAGGAGCAAAATGGTTCAGTAAATTGGACGCATCTTCAGGATTCTGGCAAATGAAGCTAGATGAGGCCAGCTCTAAGCTTTGTACATTTAATACACCAGAAGGTCGATACAGATATCTTCGACTACCATATGGAATATTCTCTGCTCCAGAAGTATATCACAAAAAGATACACATGATTTTTGAACATATTCCAGGTGTTGAAACAATGATGGATGACATTATTGTCTGGGGATCTACAAAGGAAGAAAATTATTCTAGATTGAGACAAGTAATGGAACTTGTCAAGAAAGTGAATCTAAAGCTAAACAAGGACAAATGTGAATTTGGCGTGAATACACTTACCTGGGCGACGTGGTCTCGGATCAAGGTGTAAAACCAGACCCAAGGAAAATATCAGCCATAGTGAACATGGAATGTCCTAACAACAAAGACAACGTCAGAAGATTCCTAGGAATGATTGCTTACTTAGGAAAGTTTATTTCTCAACTCTCTGAACGAACAGCCTCTCTTAGATGGTTGTTGGACAAATATAACGAGTGGATGTGGTCACATGAACAAGAATAAAGTTGGCAAAACTTGAAACAGTTCATTACAGAACAACCAGTGTTAAAATTCTTTGATCCTGCGAAAAGAATAAGAATTTCAGCAGATGCTTCGCAATTTGGCTTAGGCTCAGTGCTGTTACAAGAACATGAGGATACATGGCAACCAGTAATCTATGCATCAATAGCACTGACAAGTGCTGAAACAAGGTATGCTCAGATAGAAAAAGAACTTCTAGCGATCACATATGCATGTGAGCGATTTCATCAGTTTGTGTATGGTCAAACATTTACAGTGGACACTGACCACAAGCCATTGGTAGCTATCATGACTAAATCATTACATGACTGTCCCATGAGAATTCAACGAATGTGATGTACACTGGCTGTACTGTCCCGGCAAATACATGTACATTACTGATACACTTTATTGTGCTGTGGACAAAAGTGAAGGTTCCAAAAGTCTGATGGATGAAGAGATAGAAGCCTATGTTAATTTGATCGTAGCTTCTCTACCAGTGTCTCTTGCAAGACAAGAACAGATTAGGAAAGAAACTGAGACAGATGACACAATGAAAGTGTTGAAAGATATCATTCTGAAAGGTTGGCCAGCAGAAAAACATGCGTGCCCGCTGTCTATACATGATTATTGGATGTACCGCAGTGACCTTACAGTTGTTGATGGTATTATTTACAAAGGCAATAGGTTTGTCATACCTGCACGACTAAGAAAAACTATGCTGTGCAAGATACATGAAGGCCACTTAGGAGAAGAAAAATGTAAGCAGAGAACGCGTGAAGTTATGTATTGCCCAAGAATGAACCTAGACATTGCACAGATTACAGATACATGTGAATTATGTCTTACGTATAGACCGAAACAACAGGTCGAGCCACTGAGTCCTCACGCAGTGCCAGAGAGACCGTACCAGAAAGTTGGCGCATATTTGTTTGATTGCAATGGGAAAACGTACATTGTCGTCACTGATTATTACTCTAACTACCCTGAGGTGAAGACACTACATACAACTACTAGTATAGCCATAATCAATTGCATGAAGTCAATCTTTCCAAGGCATGGTGTTCCTATGGAAGTGTTCACTGACAATGGTCCTCAGTTTTCCAGTGCTGAATTCAGACAATTTGCTGATGAGTGGGAATTTGTCCATACTACGTCAAGTCCCCACTATCCACGCTCAAATGGGTTGGTGGAAAGTTCAGTAAAAACTGTAAAGAGTCTCATGAAAAAAGCTCAAGAAGGTAAAGAATTCTACAAAAGTCTTTTAATCTACCGCAGTACACCTTTACAGAATGGACTTTCTCCTGCACAAATGCTGATGGGAAGGAGGATTAGAGCAAATCTCCCGATACATGATGAACTGCTTAATACACATAACTCAGCGTTGGTCAGACTGAGTAAGGAACGTCAACAGGCGAAACAGAAACTGTTTAATGACAAGCGAACAAGACGCTTATCTAATCTAAAATCGGGTGACCAAGTCCGTCTCAGAGATCACGAGAAAGGTATTTGGGTGCAGAAAGGTATTGTGCAAGCACAAGTAGCACCAAGATCTTATACTATACGTACAGAGCGTGGAACAGAAATAAGAAGAAATCAGATGGATTTAAGATCTCAACCTAACCATAATGAAGCCAACATGACTGAAGAATACCCTTCATCTGACATGTATGATGATCCTGATAATGGTGAACCAACCACGATTCTAGAAATGTCCAACATGGTCGGTGAAACACAGACTGTGTGTGAAAGACCCAAAAGGGAAATACGCAGACCTGAGAGACTCATTGAAACATGTTAGATGATGTTCTTAATAGGGCTGATCTTTAAAGAAAAGAGGATGTGATGTTAGTGTATTAGAATGCTTAATATTTGTAGACACTCCCTTACTAATCTGTGTAAGCCTGAATCTTCAGTGATGGTCCCTAGGACCAGGGGGATGCTGGGAAGTGGGTGGTCCAGTGTGCAGTGTGTCTGGAGTTGGTGATGGAATAAACAGCACAGCAGTGAACTCACATGTCTCTGTGTCCTGATGACTGGATTTACAAACATGAACAAAACAGGGTGTACGCCGGGCCATTTTTGGGTTTTGGTTTTGGATCTGTATCTGTATCTCTTTCGTGTTTTGGAATTGTATTGGTTTTGCCAAAACCATCCTTGCGGGTTTTGGTAGTAGATTTAAAAAAAATAATAATCATAAAAACAGCTAAAATAACAGAATTTGTGGGTGTTTTTGTTCCTGCGATATTAACTTCAATAACATCAATTTCCAGTCATTTCCAGTTTTACCACCTCACAGCTCACAATATTGGGGGTAATTCCAAGTTGATCGCAGCAGGATTTTTGTTAGCAAATGGGCAAAACCATGTGCACTGCAGGGGAGGCAGATATAACATGTGCAGAAAGAGTTAGATTTGGGAGGGTTATTTTGTTTCTGTGCAGGGTAAATACTGGCTGCTTTATTTTTACACTGCAAATTAGATTGCAGACTGAACACACCACACCCAAATCTAACTCTCTCTGCACATGTTACATCTGCCTCCCCTGCAGTGCACATGGTTTTGCCCATTTGCTAACAAAAATCCTGCTGCGATCAACTTGGAATTACCCCCATTGTTTTCATCCAGTTTAGGCCGAAATATTGCACTGAGGTAGCTGGATGACCAAGCTAAGCGACAGAAGTGGGCGGCCAAAACACGTGACACATCTAGGAGTGGCAGTGCAGTGGCAGATAACAGTTTTAGGAAACGGGAAGTTTTTAGGGGGTAAATAAAAGCACACTGGGTTAAACCCTAAGGGTAATCAAATAAATATAAACCGGTATCTAAAAAGGTATTAATATATCATATGTGGTGATTACTCAATTGAGTGAAAAAAGTTTTTACTGTTTTGTAGCATCAAAGGTCAGTGGTGCTCCCCAGAGTTGTAACAACATATGCATAAAGTACAGGAGAAAAAGACACTCTTAAGAGTTCTAATCAGTTTTATAAACTATGCCGACAAAAAAAGCTACGAAGAGCACACAAAGAAAAGAGGTGCAAGATGGAATTGTCCTTGGACCCTCCCTTATGTTGTATATTAAATTATGCAAATTTTAACAAACCAATCATTTCAGCGATAGGGACTGTCACTTGTGGCTGAAATGATTGGTTTGTTTGGACCCTCACAAAACAAGCTGGCAATGGGCAGTGCACATACTGGCTTTAGTACTTTAGATAGGAATGATGTCGTCCTCAGCATCCAGTTCCTCACCCCCATCACTGTGTACATCCTCTTCATCACAGACTTTATTCGTCCTCGCTGGAATCCACCATCACAGGTCCCTCTATACTTTTTGGAGGTAATTGCTGGTAAAGGTCGTTCTCATGGAATTTGTAATTCATTTTGATGAACATCATCTTTTCCACGTTTTGGGGAAGTAACCTACGCTGATTGCTGACAAAGGTTCCGAGCTGCGCTAAAAATTATTTCTGAGTACTCAGATGGGTACATACAGATGGGTCCACTGTTATCTTGATAAGTTTGCTGCGCCTAGGTACAACATGGTTTATTAACATAAACCCTTAATCTACTGTTCTCAACTGCAATACAATACAGAGAACAATACACCAGGGTATTAAGTCATTACAGCAGGGGATTAAGTCCGAATGGCCAGTCTCAGTTAATCCTATTAAAGGTCAAGATAAATGTGGACCCATCTGTAGAGGTAATTAATACTAGAGGGTGGGCAACTTAAGTAAAACTAAGCCAGTTTGTGCAAGGGCCTCCATTGCCTCTTTCCTGACAGTATTGAAATGGACTGTCTGCAGGGTCAGACTGGCCCACAGGGGTACAGGGGAAACCACCAGTGGGCCCCACTGCCTGAGTGCCCACTCCTTCCTCTAGGGATCAGGTTCCAGACTGTGCACTTGTATTATACATGGTAGATATGTTGCATTACACTTCATTAGACTATTGTGCATTTCAAGCCTCTGTGGAGGCTGACCACACCCCCTTTGTAGGCTGGTCACACCCATAAGTATGGGCCCCTATCACTGCATTCCCCCGGTGGGCCCTTCATACCCCAGTCTGACATTGACTGTCTGACATGACTATTTGGATGCAACCACTGAAAAAATCATCAACCATTCTTTCAATGGAGACAGCATCATATGCAGTGACAGTAGACATGTCAGTAGTTGTAAGCAGCTCTTTCAGTTCAGGCTAGATATCAAAACTTGTTACTGACTGATCTGCATCACCACCAGCGGGTCTCTTTGGAAAATTTAGTTTTTCTCTTACGTCCTAGAGGATGCTGGGGTCTACATTAGTTTCATGGGGTATAGACGGGTCCCTTGGTTGCCATGGGCACTTTAAGAGTTTAATAGTGTGGGATGGCTCCTCCCTCTGTGCCGCTCCTACCAGACTCAGTTTAGAAAATGTGCCCGATGGAGCCGGCCACAGCTAGGAGAGTTCCTAGGAGTTTTTCTAGTTTCATTGTTTTTTTAAGATGTTAGGTACAGGGAGGCTGCTGGCAACAGCCCCCCTGCTTTGTGGGACTTAGGGGGGGGGGAGTAGGAACCAACTGTAGAAGTTAATGGTTCTCTACCTCCGCTGACAGGACACTGAGCTCCTGAGGGTGCTGATCGCAAGCCCACGAGGCGACCGCAGACTCCCGCAGCACGGCCGCCACCCCCTAACAGAGCCAGAAGAGTGGTGAGTATGACGCCGGCGACCCAGTAAGCGGGTCACCAGTGGGAATGGCGGCACAAGGGTGGGAGCGCAGCTCTGACAGGCTGCGCTCTGGAAGGCTCAGCGGCACTTGGTGTACGACGCTGTGAGGGGGGGGGGGAGTCTTGGGCCAGCGCAACATACCCTACACTGGTCACATATGCTAACAGGGGCTAATCCCAGCAGCAAAATCACCTCAGGGCAGTAAAATCTGTGAAAGCGGGAAGACGTACCATTACAGGGGGGCAGCGCCATTTTCTCTCTGCAGATCACACTGAAGAGACACTGACAGGGAGCACTGCCCTCCACATAACTCCAGCATACCTCTGCAGTACCAGGGTGTTATAGACAGGGAAGGGGGGGGGGGGGGGAGTGTTATCATAGCTGTTTAGTCCTTTTAAGGTTATTCAGTTCAGTGCCGTCCATTTTCTTGTATTAACTGACTACTGGGGCGCTGTGTGGCTGGCTCCTCATACTCTGTGGCTCTCTGAAGGTACTCTGGGGAAAACTGTGTCTGCATTTTCCTGTGTGTGTGTGTGTGTGTGTGTGTGTGTGTGTGTGTGTGTTTATATATCTCACATATGCATGTCTAAGAACTCTGTATCTTGTGCTGCAGAGTGTGTATCTTCTCCCGAAGGGTCTATTCCATGTACTCAGGAATGCCAGGTTCTTTCTCAGCTTTCTGAATCCGAACCCCCATGGGTGGATTCTATTAGGGGCATGATATCCCAGGTCTCATCTCGGATAGCTCAAAATGAGACTGAAACACAGGTTTTAAGAAAGTATGTTGAGGTTTTGTCGTATTCAACTCCCACTACCTCATCTAAAGCCCCCATTATATACCTAAAGAAGAGTGCTCTTGGCCAGATAATGCAAGCTGACAAGGATACGGACTCTGATACAGGGGACGGTGATGGGGATATGCAGGGGGGAGATGGTTCCCTTGTAAAGAGGGTGCAACTCATGATTGAGGGACATTTTACACATTACTGATAAGGTAACTGAGCAGGTAGAGGAGGCTTACTTTACAGATAATAAGAAAACCTCCCTTACTTTCCCTGCGTCTAAGGAATTAAACGCATTGTTTAAAAAATCCTGGAAAACCCAGGGAAAAAGTTCCAGATCCCAAAAAGGACTCTCGTTGCTTTTCCTTTCCCTGAGGAGGACAGGAAAAAGTGGGAAATCCCGCCTGTAGTAGACGCTTCTGTATCTAGGTTGTCTAAAAAGGTAGTTTTACCTGTCCCAGGGTCCACCGCTTTAAAAGAGCCGGCTGACCGCAAGATTGAGACTACACTCAAATCACTATATACAGCTACTGGAGTGACTTTAAGACCCACTATTGCTTGTGCGTGGATTTCTAAAGCCATAAGAAAGTGGTCAGGCACATTACTAGAGGAATTAGATTCTATGGATATAGAAGTGACATTGAATTGTTTTTAAGTCACATACAGGATTCTGCAGGTTTCATGGTGGAGGCCATAAAGGACCTTGGCCATCTTAATGCGAGGGCTTCTTCCATGGCTGTCTCAGCATGCAGAGGACTCTGGCTGCGCCAATGGTCTGCGGATGCAGAATCCAAGAAAAGTGTGGAGAACCTACCCTTCACAGGTCAGGCTCTATTTGGGGAGGCATTAGATGCGTGGATCTCCACGGCAACTGCAGGTAAGTCAACTTTTCTTCCCTCTGCAACACCGCCGACTAGGAAATTTTATCCTACGTCTACAATGCAGTCCTTTCGGAACACGAAAGTTAAAAAGTCCAAACCACCTTCCACTTTCTTTAGAGGAGGTCGGGGGAAATCCAGAAAACCTGCACCAACAGGTTCCCAGGAACAGAAACCTGGTTCTGCTTCCTCAAAATCCTCGGCATGATGGTGGGCCTCCCAGCCTGGAGATCGGGCAGGTGGCAGCAAGATTACTAAATTTCAGTCATGTGTGGGCGTCGTCATGCCTGGACCCCTGGGTACAAGATATTGTTACCCAGGGGTACAGACTGGAGTTTCAAGAACTCCCACCTCCCAGATTCTTCAAATCAGGCTTATTAGCTTTGCTGACAGAAAGTGTTATCCTACAGGAAGCCATTTAAAAATTGCTAAAGTCAAGTGTCATTGTTCCAGTTCCACCTCACCTCACAAACAAGGGTTATTACTCAAACTTGTTTGTAGTACCGAAACCGGATGGTTAAGTCAGTCCAATATTGAACCTAAAGTTATTGAAACCTTATTTGAGGGAATTCAAATTCAAGATGGAGTCTCTGAGAGTGGTGATCTCTGGTCTGGAGGAGGGGGAATTTCTTGTATCCCTAGATATAAATGATGCGTACCTTCACATTCTGGTCACCTCACCAGGCTTATCTAAGATTTGCACTGCTGGACTGTCACTATCAGTTCCAGGCACTGCCATTTGGCCTCTCCACGGTACCGAGGTATTCACCAAGGTCGTGGCAGAGATGATCCTCCTCCACAAGCTTTGTGTGAACATAATTCCTTATCTGAACGATCTGCAGATAAAAGTGACTTCCAGGGAGAAGCTGTTACAGAGCATTGCTCTCTCAACTCAACTACTCCAGGACTATGGATGGAACCTGAATCTTCCAAAGTCGCATTTGGAGCTGACAAGGAGACTGTCCTTCCTGGGGATGATCCTCGACATGGAAATACAGAGGGTGTTTCTGCCGTTGCGTTGGTGGTACAAACAATGGTTCGGGATGCCCTGAAGCAAGCCCGGGTATCGGTTAATCAGTGCATTCGCCTTCTGGGGAAGATGGTTGCCTCCTACGAGGCTCTACAGTACGGAAGATTTCATGCACGGTCCTTCCAACTGGATCTCCTGGACAAATGGTCGGAATCTCATCTTCACATGCAACAGAGGATACGTCTGTCTCCGAAAGCCATCACCTCGCTCCTCTGGTGGCTGCAAACGTCTCACCTACTAGAGGACCGCAGGTTTGGGATTCAGAATTGGATCCTTCTAACCATGGATGCAAGTCTCAGAGATTGGGGAGCAGTCACCCATGAGGAAAACTTTCAAGGAAGGTGGTCAAGTCTGGAATCCATCCTTACGATAAACATTCTTCTAAAAGATCAGGCCATTCAGGTTCAGTCGGACAATGTAACAACGGTGGCCTACATAATCAAAAAACAAGGCGGAACGAAGAGTAGAGCTGCAATGTTAGAGGTAACAAGAATCATCCTCTCGGCAGAAAAGCAAGCAGTGACGCTGTCTGCAGTCTTTATTTCGGGTGTGGACAACTGGGAAGCCGACTTCCTCAGCAGACACTATCTCCATCCAGGAGAGTGGGGCCTCCACCCGGAGGTGTTCGCGGAGGTGACGGTTCTTTGGGGCGTACCTCAAATAGACATGATGGCCTCCCGCCTCAACAAGAAGCTTTGGAGGTAAAGTTCCAGGTCGAGAGACCCACAGGCAGTGGCGGTGGACGCCTTGGTGACTTTGTGGGTGTTCAAGTCAGTGTATGTGCTCCCTCCACTTCCACTCATCCCAAGGATTCTCAAACTAATAAAGAGAACAAAAGTTCAGGCGATCCTCATTGCTCTGGACTGGCCAAGAAGGGCTTGGTACGCGGATCTTCTGGAGTTACTGCTGGAAGATCCAAGGCCTCTTCCTCTTCGCGAGGACCTTCTGCAACAGGGGCTGTTTGCCTATCAAGACTACGGCTACGTTTGATGGCATAGAGGTTGAACGCCAGATCTTAGCTCGGAAGGGCATTCTGAACAAGGTTATTCCTACCCTGATACAGGCTAGGAATGGAATAACGTCTAAACACTACCATCAAATTTGGAAAAAGTATGTGTCTTGGTGTAAATCCAAGAAGTTTGCTATGGTGGAGTTTCAACTTGGGAGGTTTCTCCTCTTTCTGCAAGCAGGTGTGGATGTGGGCCTGTGTTTGGGCTCCATAACAGTCCAAATTTCAGCCTTGTCAATTTTCTTCCAGAAACAATTGGCTGCCCTCCCTGAGGTTCAGACTTTCTTGAAAGGGGTTCTGCACATCCAGCCTCCCTTTGTGCCTTCTACGGCACCTTGGGATCTAATGTGGTGCTGCAGTTCCTGCAATCGGATTGGTTTGAGCCTTTACAGGAGGTTGATGTCAAGTTTCTTACTTGGAAGGCGGTCACACTTTTGGCATTAGCATCTGCTAGACATGTGTCAGAATTGGGGGCATTGTCCTGCAAGAGCCCCTACTTGATTTTTCATGAAGATAGAGCTGAACTCAGGATGCGTCAGCAATTTCTTCCGAAGGTTGTGTCGGCCTTTCATATCAACCAACCTACTGTGGTGCCAGTGATTACTGACTCCTCAATTACCTCAAAGTCCTTGGATGTTGTGAGGGCTTTGAAGATTTATATGTGAAGAGAACTTCTCGTCACAGAAAGTCGGACGCTCTGTTTGTCCTTTATGATCCTAACAAGGTTGGGTGTTCTGCTTCTAAGCAGACAATTTCTCACTGGATTACGTTTACTATCCAGCATGCTTATTCTACGTCAGGATTGCCGTGTCCAATATCTGTTAAGGCCCACTCTACTCGGAAAGTGGGTTCTTCCTGAGCGGCTGCCCGGGGTGTCACGGCTTTACAACTTTGCAGAGCGGCTACTTGTTTGGGTCGAACACATTTGCTGACTTCTACAAGTTCGATACTTTGGCCACTGAGGACCTTAAGTTTGGTAAGTCAGTGCTGAAGGAGCCTCCGTGCTCTCCCTCCCATACTGGGAGCTTTGGTACATTCCCATGGTACTAATGTGGACCCTAGCATCCTGTAGGATGTAAGAGAAAATATGATTTTAATTACCTACTGGTAAATCCTTTTCTCATAGTCTGTAGAGCAGGGCTGGCCAAACCGGTCCTCAAGATCTACCAACAGTTCATGTTTTCCAGGCCTCCTGGAGACCTGTAGAATTGTCAGTTAGGAATGAATGCAGCACATCTTAATTAGTAATGACTACACCTGTGCACCAGCTAGGTGATCTGGAATATGTGTACTGTAGATCTCGAGGACTGGTTTGGCCAGCCCTGCTGTAGAGGATGCTCGGCGTCCACCCAGCGCTTAATTTTCCTGCATTTGTTACTTAGTTAAGTATTGCATTGTTACATGGTTAAGTACTGTTGTTCCGCCATTGCTGAATTGTTTCAAGCTGGCTAGCTTGGCTTTCTGTTGTTATGTGTGAGCTGGTGTGAATCTCGCCACTATCTGTGTATTTCCTTCTCTTGAAGTATGTCCGTCTCCTCGGGCACAGTTTCTAGACTGAGCCTGGTAGGAGGGGCATAGAGGGAGGAGCCAACCCACACTATTAAACTCTTAAAGTGCCGTGACTGCCAAGGGACCCGTCTATACCCCATGGTACTAATGTGGACCCCAGCATCCTTTATGGACTATGAGAAAAGGATTTACCGGTAGGTAATTAAAATCCTATTTTCCCTCTCAGCAGCAGTTGCAAGAGAAAATGAAGGAGGAGATGTTGCCATGTCACGTACTGCTTGAGCTGACAATTTTCTCACCAACAGCTCTTTGCATCTCTGCAGATATGTGCCCATTGGAAAGAAAGACACTATGTATGACTTAAACCTAGGATAAAGTACGTTCGCCAAAATATAGTGATCTGATTTCTGAAGAGATTGATGACTCTTGAATCCTGGCAAAGCGAATCAAGGGCTTGATATACAAGTCCGACATACTGAGCGGAATTGCCCCATTTCAGCTCCTTCTTCACTTTCTCCTGCTGCTTTTGCAAAAGCCTGATGAGGGAAATGACCTGACTCAACCTGGCAGTGTCCAAACTAACTTCACATGTGACAACTTCGAAGGGTTTGAGAACCTTGCACAACATGGAAATTATTCTCCACTGCACTTGACGGTGTATTCCTTCTCCTTTCCCTTTGTCATAGGCGGATGTGTAGGGGAAAGGGCCTTTTGCTGCTCCTCCATCTGCTGAAGCATATAATGGGTAGAATTAACCCTTGTTACTACCTCTTGCCTCAGATGATGGCAGTGCAAATTCAAGAGTGTTTGCTGGCGCTCAGTCTTCGGCATGCAGTTGATGATTGTCGAAAATGTCCTGAAATTTTTCAGGCCACCGACAGCATCTCTTGCACGCCCCTGTTATTTTTTTTTAAAACTTTTAGTTAGACTTCATGAGTCAAAGACATATTAGATCATTTGTACATCGCAACGAAGTCATAGTATTAAGCATTTGCGAGGAAATACACAATGTAATTATTATAATCAAGCAGTGGTAACCTGTAGTAGAAGCAGTAGTACAATATATTCAAAATAAACATTGGTATTTAACAGATAAAAGACATTATGGCAGTCACCATGTCAGCCCTTAATATACGACCGGAGGGGGGCATGGCCTGGCCGCTGTGGAGGGTAGCAGTGCATCTCTTCAGTTCCTACTAGCACTGCTACTAATTGCTCATTCCCACCCTCCCAACTGATAACTGACTGCCCCAGGCACCCCTTAGGGGCTATATCTACCCTGCTACTGTAGTTTGGGGGGTCCCGCGGAGTCGGGAGCACTTTTAAGTGCTCCTGCGGACTGCGGCCTTCCCCCCAGAGTGAAGCCGGGGCCTGGATTTGAGAGGCGGCCCGGACTAGCCGTCGGGAAGAGGAACCTCGTCGTGGTCTGGCCCCTGATGACCCCCTCCAACGTGCTGCCGACCTGCTGGAGCCCCTCCTGCCCTCCCCGGTGGATGGAGTGACGTGTCCCGCCGCACGGGTGAGTCCGCTCTGTGATCGGAGCTTTCCCACTGGCCGCCGCACCCGCTGTCCTCCGGAGCTGCGGAGGCCGCCGGACCGCTAGAAGCACCCTCCCTCTCCTGCCTCTCACAGGGAGCCGTGCGTCCGGTCGCCTAGGCTCCACAGATAGCCGCGCCGAAGCCCGCTCTCCTCTCCCACTCCTGAGCTGCACATACGGGAGGCCTACTGACGGCCGCTGGACGGAGGACTGGATTAGGCCGTCGGGCCGGCGCACACTCCCGGAGCCACGGGGGGAAATCACACACCTCTCCCCTGCCCTCTGGAGCTTTACCCAACAGAGGACCGGCTGGGAGAGCCTCTCTAGCCGGTGCCTACTACTGTGGGTACACAGATTCGCTGAGGCCGCCGAGAATTGGTGGAGCTGCGTGGGGCTTGGTGGCTGCACAGGGGGGGGACCCTGGATTGGCGCTAGAGGTCGGGGACACGGGAATTGGCCTGCCAGGCAGACAGTGCCGCATATGAGCTACCATGGATCTGGGGGTATTAACAAAATAAAGAGCCTCCTGGGGTCATATTACACCCCCCTCCTGAGGAGAGATAACTAGGAAGCTTGCTCCCGCCCCCATCCACCAATACTCTTCACGTCAGTAGAGACCCTCTAGCCTCTAGACTGCTCCTCCTAGCGGTTTGGCACCCTCACATCGCCATGCATTGCCCTGGACTTTTGTTCTCTACTACTCTACCCGAGGCCACCTGATGGCCACCTGAGACCAGGCCACGGGGGGATGACCGCCCCTTAGGAGCCATGTTGCTGTATGTATCCTGCTGACCCTGACACATTTAGAGCTACTTGCAAACAACCTCTTCACTGTCCCCTCCCGGAATATGAGACGTGCCTCGAAATCCTCTAGACGGAGCAAAAACAACCAACCTCGAAAAGTCACGAGGTCTCAAGCAGACCTGAGGCCCTTCCTCCATCCCACGACATCTCCACAGATGGAGAACCGTTCCTATCCCCGCTCCCCGACCTCCCCCTCTGCTTCCTCGACCTCGAACCCAGCTGATGAGATGGCTGACCCTACGTCAATTGGCAGTCGCAAGCTCCGGGAAATCCTAACCTTCATGAGGTCCCTTCCCACAAAACAAGACCTTCAAGACACTATAAGGAACGAGCTTGCCTCTATCAAAAGCGACATCTCACACCTGTCTGACCGGGTGGTAACTCTGGAGGAAGACCAAGAAGCCAGCGCTTCCTGTATGTCCCAGCTGAGGGAATCTGTCCTTGCTCAGTCCAAAGAAATCCGGGCTTTACAGTCCAGAATGACGGATATCGACAACAGGGGCAGACGGAACAACATCCGAGTCCGTGGTCTCCCGGAGGAAGTTCCCCAATCTGGGCTAGTGGACGCTCTGTCCAAGATATTCAACGAACTCTTGGGAACAAATTCGGATAACGTCATCACTTTCGACAGAGCCCACAGAGCCCTTAGACCGAGGGGCCTCGCCACTGACCGGCCTCGTGACGTCATTTGCCGGCTCCATTACTTCGCCCAGAAGGAGGAGATCATGTTCAAGGCCAGGCAACTTGATGGTATCGACTGCAATGGCTGCACTATAAGCCTCTATCAAGACCTTTCCTGGTACACACTCCAGCAGCGGAAATCCTTGAAGCCCCTGACGGACGAACTGCGGAAACGTCAGCTTCGCTACCGTTGGGGGTTTCCTTTTAACCTCCAAGCCTGTTCCTCCGGGAAATGGTACACCCTATCTTCCCACACAGGCCTCACCCCGTTTTGCACCTCCCTAGGCCTGCCTCCATTGTCTATCCCGGATTGGGAGTTTCCTCTTCCTGATGTACCTCCTCCTAAACGGGCTACTAACGTGCAACCGTGGCAAGAGGTTCGAGGCACTGGGAGGAGATCCCAGTCAACCACATCTCCCTCCAAGACTGATTTGCTGTAACGGACCCATCTGATTGATTGTTATCCCTGCTCCCTTTTTGTGTTTTTTCCTGTTTTTTCATTCCTACAGAAATTCTTGCCGCTAACACAATGTTGGAGGGTATTTTTCTTTCTCGAAGGGTTCACAACTATGTTAAATGTCATCTCCTAGCTGTTTACGGAGGTTATTGATAAATGGTTAATATTCTTGCTTGTGCTGACCGGAGGGGGAAGGGGGCTGCGGACTTGGCCCCTGCCCTTGTCCCCCCTCTGGCCACCATTATTGTAGGATTAATTTTTTTTTCTCTCCTCTCCTTTTTCTAGTGTCAGTTTAACTATGTTATTGTTGTTATCATGGTTCCGGCTGCGGTTCACCCCCATTCCCCCATATAATACCCGCCTTTGGCTACATGCCGGTAGGGAGACTGACGGCGTTACGGTCCAGTCTCTCTCCTGCGGGTCTTTTGCTGATGTTATTACATTGTTTTTGTACTCCTTTCTTTTTTATCTCTTTTTCCATGCTTGCTCTTCCTTCTCCCCCCTCCCCTTCCCTCCACTTTAAGGTTTTTAGGAACGTGTTCTACTTCATTCCACCATGAGTGCCCCGGGGAAGATTAAAGTGCTGTCCCTCAATGCACGAGGTCTCAACTCGCCGGAAAAGAGATCTAGCCTTCTACGTCTGTTAAGGTCTGAAAGAGCAAGAGGTTGCATTAGTGCAGGAGACCCACTTTAAGGTTGGAATTCGCAACCCCTCTATCACCAATCACTACTTTCCCGTAGCGTTCTACAGTAACACCCCAGGTAGCAAATCCAAGGGAGTGGCCATTGTTTTCTCCAGGGACTTGCATGTCTCGGACGTTGCCATACACAGGGTGGTACCGGGAAGGCTCCTTCTTTTGACTTGCAAGATCTCTGAGCAAATGTTCACTTTTGCGGTGATTTACGCCCCAAACCAGGCCCAGCTGTCTTTCTTTAATTCCTACCTCCCGAGGTTAGATTCTCTGTTACAAGGTGTCACGGTTTTAGGTGGTGACTTCAACTGGACATTAGACCCCAGTTCTGACACCTCATCCCAAACCTCTAGATTTGTTGAATCTAAATATCGCCGTGTTAAAAACCTACTTCACACACAACAACTGGCCGACTCCTGGAGAACCCTTAACCCCTCAGGATGTGACTACTCCTTTTATTCCCACCCTCACAAGGTTTATTCCCGCATTGATTATTTATTCCTTAGCCATAGACATCTCCCGCTTCTTATAGATGCCACTATTGTCTCTATCACATGGTCTGATCATACCCTGGTGACTTTGACCTTGGCCCTCCCTCATGGTTCCCATAAACAATGGACCTGGAGACTCAATGAGTCTCTTCTATATGACACACTCTGTAAAGAAGCCTTAGACAAGACCCTAGACAACTATATCGCCACAAATGTAACAGATGACGTCTCCCACCTCACCGTCTGGGAGGCACATAAATGTGTCCTTCGCGGCAAGTTGATACAACTGGGCACCCACATAAAGAAACAGAGGCAATCTCTGATCTCAGGACTTCTACTTAAAATTCACACTCTCGAGCCATCCCACAAAGCATCGCTGTCAGATGTGACCCTAGTAGAGCTGTCGGAAACCCGCTCTCAGCTGAATAAACTCCTCTCTAACAATATAATCCATTCCATCCGTAAATGTAAAAAGAAATACTATCAATGGGGCAATAAACCTGGCCGAGTCCTGGCTCATGCTATACAAGCCCAACACTCGGCTTCATTTGTTGGCTCAGTGAAGGACGCCGGGGGGACCCCCAAATCTAAAACTTCTGAGATTGGGGCTTGCTTCGCACAATTCTACACCTTGCTTTGTAACCTAGAGAACACTTCCCCTGCTGTAGACCCCCACCTTTCACACCAAAAAATAAGGGATTATCTGAGGTCCATTGATTGCCCTGTTCTTCCACCCTCGGAGCTTAATATATTAGAAGCCCCTTTCACAACCCAAGAGATAGACCGGGTCATCTCCTCTATGCCGTCGGGGGAAAGTCCTGGCCCTGACGGTTTCACTATCGCATACTATAAGGTGTTTAAAGATAGATTGCTCCCTCTTCTTCTCCGTGCATTTAACTCAATTACATCTGGCTCCCACTTCTCCCGTGATTCACTGGAGGCCCACGTGTCGGTGATACCGAAACAGGGCAAAGACCCCTCGGTCTGCTCCAGCTACAGACCCATCTCCCTTCTCAACGTAGATCTTAAAATTTACGCGAAGATTTTGGCGAACAGACTAAGAGTGCTGATCCCTCTCCAGGTCCACAACGACCAGGTGGGTTTTGTGTTGGGCCGGGAGGCTAAAGACAACACTACCAAAATCCTCAATCTCATCCATTTAGCATCCCACAGTACTACCCCTACTATTCTACTCTCTACCGACGCCGAAAAGGCATTTGATAGGGTCAGTTGAAAATTTATGGAAACCATCTTGGAGCACATAGGCTTAGGTCCTAATGCATTCACCTGGATAATGGCCCTATACGACTCTCCGACAGCAAGGGTCCGTGTAAACGGCACCCTGTCGGACCCATTCACCATAAACAACGGCACCAGGCAGGGCTGCCCATTATCTCCTTTGATCTTCGTGCTATGTATCGAGGCATTGGCCAGGTCTATCCGGGCTAATCAGGCTATTAAAGGTTTCACCGTAGGTGATGGTGAATATAAGCTAGCCTTGTTTGCTGACGACCTCTTGGCCATAGTATCACACCCCACCGACTCCCTTCCGCACCTAATGAAAGAACTAGAGCTATTTGGACACCTTTCCAACTTTAAAATTAATTATAATAAATCTAGTGCTCTTAACATTTCCGCCCCCGTAGACTCCATCACGGCCCTTAAACGCTCTTTCCCTTTCTCGTGGCAATCTTCCCACATAACATACCTTGGTGTTAAATAGAGCGTTAACGAATCCCAGTTGTTCCCACTGAATTATTTACCCCTATTGCAAACGATTCGAAATGACTACTATGAAATTTTTATCCTGGTTCGGGAGGATAAACATAGTTAAGATGAACACCCTCCCTAAATTATTATATATAATGCAGACCCTCCCGATCCACATCCCGGAGACCAGGTTTCGATCTATTTCACTCCTGATTCAGCAATTTGTCTGGCAACGGAGGAGGCCTAGGATCAGTCGCTCCCAGTTGACAAAACCGATCGTGAATGGCGGCCAACAGCTTCCTGATATAAAAAATTACTACCACGCCATTCTTTTGAGTAGAATTATAGACTGGACGAGACACCGTGAGCTTAAACAATGGGTGAAGTTGGAGGGCCTGTACGTACAACAATTCCCAGAAATATTTCCTTGCCTCCCCTCCCCCCCCAAACTACTCCTCCCCCATCCTACCATTACTCCTACACTAGCAGCCTGGAAATCACTGCGCGCATTACCTTACATCTCCTCTAAATTCAGTCCCTTGACGTCCTTTCTGGCCAACCCTGAATTTGCTCCGGGAGTTAACCCAGCCCACTTCTCACACTGGGCATCAACAGGTTTGTTCAGGGTCGGCCAGATGGTGTCATCAACTGGAGTCAAACAGTTCTCAGACCTCAGGGCAAAGTGGGACATCCCCCAACAAGACTTTTGGAAATTCCTGCAAATAAGACACTTTTTGATAACTAGCTCTAGACTCCAGAACGCCGCCAGAGAGATGACCCTCTTTGAGAAACTTTGTGTTGCCGTTCACGACCCGACCCACACTATTTCCGCGCTTTACAAGATTGTCTGCCATTCCCAACCTACCGACACTCCATCCTTTGCTGCGGCATGGGAGAGAGACCTGGGCATTTCTCTGTCGCGTAGAGACTGGGAAAAAATTTGCTTAAAAACCCATACAAGCTCTGTCAGTATCCAAGTAAGAGAGACTCAATATAAGCTTGGGACAAGATGGTACAGGCACCCCTCCCTCCTCCATGCTATGTACCCCTCCACGCCGGCCCTCTGTTGGCGCTGCTCCTCCTCATCTGGCACCCTTCTACATATTTGGTGGACATGCCCACTGATCCAACCCTTCTGGCAGGAAGTTATACGCATCTCTCAGATCATCCTTAAGACCCAAATCCCACATGACCCAGCATTCTGGCTTATTAATCATTCTACAATTCCCAACACAATCCCAACACAAACACTCTCTATTGCGACACCTAAGCAACGCAGCACGTGCTGTGATCCCGGCCAGGTGGGGATCCCACGTTCCTCCCACGAGTCGTACATGGTTCACTAAACTAAATTACTTTATGAGAATGTAGGACCTGTTCCTCTCATCGATAGGCAAATCTCGTGAATTCGATTCCACATGGTCCCCCTGGTTGGAATACAAGACCTCCCGGGCTTACTTGGTCACTCCCTTGGATGGCAAGTGAAATTTTCATTCTCTATATCCCATAAACTTGCTAAGTGGTACCCCCATACTTCCCCATCGCCCCCTTTCCGTCTCTTTCTCTCTCCCATTCTTACCTCACACTTCTCTTTACTTCTATCTTAATGCCTTCCGGTGCGCTTATTCTTTACTCTTTTATTCTATTAATCTTTATATTCATTAGGTGTGGGAACACCTTTGCCTAATACTGAACAACTTCATTTTCTACAGCACTCGGTATATACTACCCCTAACGCACCCATTCGCTCCTGCAGAGTTGTTGTCTCTCCTTTTGACATCTGTACAACTCGAATTGTATTATTTACTGATCATACAGTGTTGGTATTGATGTCTTTGTGCATGTATTTGTATGGGTGTTTTCCCTTATCTGTTTATGCCTTTAAAACTCTTAATAAAAAACTGATTATATAAAAAAATAATAATATATACGACCCGGAAGGGAGACGCCAAAGTAATTCCCCCTATCAACTAAGCGAAATGGGTGGGTCTTGTATGGCCAGTTGTGTAAGATACCAAGTATTATTTTTAAGGCTATGGTGGATCTGATGTCTGGTGGTAAGAGGGAGGGTATTTATATATGACTGCCACAATGTAAAAAAGCGTTCCACTTGTTTTTCCTTTTCTACTATTGCTTCCACCCAAACCATTTTGAATAGTAAATTAAGTTTTGCTAAAAATAAAGGTATCTGTGGGGGTGCACTGTCAATCCATCCCTGAAGGATCGTTTTCCTGCCAGCTGCGCTCAGGGCCATTAGCAATTTCTTACTATCTGGAGTCATGCGTTGGTTAGGGTCAAAGACCCCAAAAATCGCCCATTCAGGAGTGAATGGTACAAAGGTTATTAATTTGGTCTCCGCGTATTGGCGGACTATGTGCCAAAAATATTGGATAATGGGGCAAGCCCAAAGGCAGTGGTAAAGTGTCTGCATCATTATGATGACATTTTGGGCAAATGGGGTCTGAGGACCCCATTTGAAATCACCTAAGTGGGGAAAGGTAAGTATTATGGTAAATATTTAAAAAAAGTTCTAGGTACATGCTGACGGGTAACACTTTCCGAGAATACAACAGGGCCTTTTCCAGAGCAGGTACAGACAGAGCAGGAAAGTGGCTCAAGCATCTGGACATACCTGTATTTATTGTACTATGGTCTATACTTTTCCTTAGAAAAGTGTAATGGATCTAAAAGGCTTTAGACATAGGTACTGGTTATGCTAAGAGGCGATCCAGTGCTTCAGTCCAATTCAAAAAAATGCCCTATTACATACGATACATAAAATCATGCTTGTAAGAAAGCTAAGGGGTATGGGCTAACCATAGTGAAATTTGAGAAAACCTCCGTAAAGGTCAAAAGTCGTTTATCATCCATATTAACTAAATGCCTAATACTAGTTAGTGATGAGCGGGTTCGGTTCCTCGGAATCCGAACCCGCCCGAACTTCACTTTTTTTTACACGGGTCTGAGCGACTCGGATCCTCCCGCCTTGCTCGGTTAACCCGAGCGCGCCCGAACGTCATCATCCCGCTGTCGGATTCTCGCGAGACTCGGATTCTATATAAGTAGCCGCGCGTCGCCGCCATTTTCACACGTGCATTGAGATTGATAGGGAGAGGACGTGGCTGGCGTCCTCTCCGTAATAGAAAAGATTAAGTGACATTGTTATAATTGTGGGGAGGATTGGGGACGGGGAGCAGCTGTTAGGGAGTACAGTGCAGGGTTTTGATTATACCACCAGTGATTTTAATCCTTTGTTTCTCTGCCTGGAAAAAAACTCTTCACCATATCTGTGGCTGTGCTCACTCAGTGTGCTACACTGCTGCATGATATATCTGTGCTGACTCTGAGTGCACTGCTCTGCTCACACTGCCTAATTGTGGGGACTGCGGAGCAGTTATAGCAGGAGTACAGTGCACAGCTTTGCTGACAGTGACCACCAGTCCAGTATACGTTTGTCTGCCTGAAAAACACTGTGGTGTTTTTTTTTTCTTTCTTCATGCTAGTTTGTTTAGCAGTCTGCTGACAGTGTCCACCAGGTCCGTTATACAGTATATTATATATATAAGCACTAAGCAGCAGTACGGTAGGCCACGGCTGTACCTACCTCTGTGTCGTCAGTGCACTCGTCGTCCATAAGTATAAGTAATACTATACTATCCATCCATCTACATTGTATACCTGTGGTGTTTTTTTTTTCTTTCTTCATACTAGTTTAGCAGTCTGCTGACAGTGTCCACCAGGTCCGTTATACAGTATATTATATATATAAGCACTAAACAGCAGTACGGTAGGCCACGGCTGTACCTACCTCTGTGTCGTCAGTGCACTCGTCGTCCATAAGTATAAGTAATACTATACTATCCATCCATCTACATTGTATACCTGTGGTGTTTTTTTTTCTTTCTTCATACTAGTTTAGCAGTCTGCTGAAAGTCTCCACCAGGTCCGTTATACAGTATATTATATATATTAGCACTAAGCAGCAGTACGGTAGGCCACGGCTGTACCTACCTCTGTGTCGTCAGTGCACTCGTCGTCCATAAGTATAAGTAATACTATACTATCCATCCATCTACATTGTATACATGTGGTGGTTTTTTTTTTTCTTTCTTCATACTAGTTTAGCAGTCTGCTGACAGTGTCCACCAGGTCCGTTATACAGTATATAATATATATAAGCACTAAGCAGCAGTACGGTAGGCCACGGCTGTACCTACCTCTGTGTCGTCAGTGCACTCGTCGTCCATAAGTATAAGTAATACTATACTATCCATCCATCTACATTGTATACCTGTGGTGTTTTTTTTTTTCTTTCTTCATACTAGTTTTGCAGTCTGCTGACAGTGTCCACCAGGTCCGTTATACAGTATATTATATATATAAGCACTAAGCAGCAGTACGGTAGGCCACGGCTGTACCTACCTCTGTGTCGTCACTCGTCGTCCATAAGTATAAGTAATACTATACTATCCATCCATCTACATTGTATACCTGTGGTGGCTTTTAGTTGTGCGCAAAATATGGAGAACAAAAATGTGGAGGTTAAAAAAATAGGGAAAGATCAAGATCCACTTCCACCTCGTGCTGAAGCTGCTGCCACTAGTCATGGCCGAGACAATGAAATGCCATCAACGTCGTCTGCCAAGGCCAATGCCCAATGTCATAGTACAGAGCATGTAAAATCCAAAACACAAAAGATCAGTAAAAAAATGACCCAAAAATCAAAATTAAAAGCGTCTGAGGAGAAGCGTAAACTTGCCAATATGCCATTTACGACACGGAGTGGCAAGGAACGGCTGACGCCCTGGCCTATGTTCATGGCTAGTGGTTCAGCTTCACATGAGGATGGAAGCACTCATCCTCTCGCTAGAAAAAAGAAAAGACTTGCGGCAAAAGCACAGCAAAGAACTGTGCGTTCTTCGAAATCACAAATCCCAAAGGAGAGTCCAATTGTGTCAGTTGTGATGCCTGACCTTCCCAACACTGGACGGGAAGAGCTTGCGCCTTCCACCATTTGCACGCCCCCTGCAAGTGTAGAAAGGAGCACCCGCAGTCCAGTTCCTGATAGTGAAATTGAAGATGTCAGTGTTGAAGTACACCAGGATGAGGATATGGGTGTTGCTGGCGCTGGGGAGGAAATTGACAAGGAGGATTCTGATGGTGAGGTGGTTTGTTTAAGTCAGGCACCCGGGGAGACACCTGTTGTCCGTGGGAGGAATATGGCCATTGACATGCCTGGTGAAAATACCAAAAAAATCAGCTCTTCAGTGTGGAAGTATTTCAACAGAAATACGGCCAACAGGTGTTAAGCCGTGTGTTGCCTTTGTCAAGCTGTAATAAGTAGGGGTAAGGACGTTAACCACCTCGGAACATCCTCCCTTATACGTCACCTGCAGCGCATTCATAATAAGTCAGTGACAAGTTCAAAAACTTTGGGCGACAGCGGAAGCAGTCCACTGACCAGTAAATCCCTTCCTCTTGTAACCAAGCTCGCGCAAACCACACCACCAACTCCCTCAGTGTCAATTTCCTCCTTACCCAGGAAAGCCAATAGTCCTGCAGGCCATGTCACTGGCAAGTCTGATGAGTCCTCTCCTGTCTGGGATTCCTCCGATGCATCCTTGAGTGTATTGCCTACTGCTGCTGGCGCTGCTGTTGTTGCTGCTGGGAGTCGATCGTCATCCCAGAGGGGAAGTCGGAAGACCACTTGTACTACTTCCAGTAAGCAATTGACTGTCCAACAGTCCTTTGCGAGGAAGATGAAATATCACAGCAGTCATCCTGCTGCAAAGCGGATAACTGAGGCCTTTACAACTATGTTGGTGTTAGACGTGCGTCCGGTATCCGCCATTAGTTCACAGGGAACTAGACAATTTCTTGAGGTAGTGTGCCCCCGTTACCAAATACCATCTAGGTTCCACTTCTCTAGGCAGGCGATACCGAGAATGTACACGGACGTCAGAAATAGACTCACCAGTGTCCTAAAAAATGCAGTTGTACCCAATGTCCACTTAACCACGGACATGTGGACAAGTGGAGCAGGGCAGACTCAGGACTACATGACTGTGACAGCCCACTGGGTAGATGTATTGCCTCCCGCTGCAAGAACAGCAGCGGCGGCACCAGTAGCAGCATCTTGCAAACGCCAACTCGTTCCTTGGCAGGCTACGCTTTGTATCACCGCTTTCCAGAATATGCACACAGCTGAAAACCTCTTACGGCAACTGAGGAAGATCATCGCAGAATGGCTTACCCCAATTGGACTCTCCTGGGGATTTGTGACATCGGACAATGCCAGCAATATTGTGCGTGCATTACATCTTGGCAAATTCCAGCACGTCCCATGTTTTGCACATACCTTGAATTTGGTGGTGCAGAATTATTTAAAAAAAGACAGGGGCGTGCAAGAGATGCTGTCGGTGGCCAGAAGAATTGTGGGCCACTATCGGCGTGCAGGCACCGCGTACAGAAGACTGGAGCACCACCAAAAAAACCTGAACCTGCCCTGCCATCATCTGAAGTAAGAGGTGGTAACTAGGTGGAATTCAACCCTCTATATGCTTCAGGGGATGGAGGAGTAGCAAAAGGCCATTCAAGCCTATACATCTGCCCACGATATAGGCAAAGGAGGTGGAATGCACCTGTCTCAAGCGCAGTGGAGAATGATTTCAACGTTGTGCAAGGTTCTGCTGCCCTTTGAACTTCCCACACGTGAAGTCAGTTCAGACACTGCCAGCCTGAGTCAGGTCATTCCCCTCATCAGGCTTTTGCAGAAGAAGCAGGAGGCATTGAAGGAGGAGCTAAAACAGAGTGATTCCGCTAGGCATGTGGGACTTGTGGATGGAGCCCTTCATTCGCCTAACCAGGATTCACGTGTGGTCAATCTGTTGAAATCAGAGCACTACATTTTGGCCACCGTGCTCGATCCTAGATTTAAAACCTACGTTGGATCTCTCTTTCCGGCAGACACAAGTCTGCAGGGGTTCAAAGAACTGCTGGTGAGAAAATTGTCAAGTCAAGCGGAACGCGACCTGTCAACATCTCCTCCTTCACATTCTCCCGCAACTGGGGGTGCGAGGAAAAGGCTACGAATTCCGAGCCCAGCCGCTGGCGGTGATGCAGGGCAGTCTGGAGCGTCTGCTGATGCTGACATCTGGTCCGGACTGAAGGACCTGCCAACGATTACTGACATGTCGTCTACTGTCACTGCATATGATTCTCTCACCATTGAAAGAATGGTGGAGGATTATATGAGTGACCGCATCCAAGTAGGCACGTCAGAAAGTCCGTACATATACTGGCAGGAAAAAGAGGCAATTTGGAGGCCCTTGCACAAACTGGCTTTATTCTACCTAAGTTGCCCTCCCTCCAGTGTGTACTCCAAAAGAGTGTTTAGTGCCGCCGCTCACCTTGTCAGCAATCGGCGTACGAGGTTACTTCCAGAAAATGTGGAGAAGATGATGTTCATTAAAATGAATTATAATCAATTCCTCCATGGAGACATTCACCAGCAGCAATTGCCTCCAGAAAGTACACGGGGATCTGAGATGGTGGATTCCAGTGGGGACGAATTAATAATCTGTGAGGAGGGGGATGTACACAGTGAAAGGGGTGATGAATCGGACGATGATGATGAGGTGGACATCTTGCCTCTGTAGAGCCAGTTTGTGCAAGGAGAGATTGATTGCTTCTTTTTTGGTGGGGGCCCAAGCCAACCAGTCATTTCAGTCACAGTCGTGTGGCAGACCCTGTCGCTGAAATGATGGGTTGGTTAAAGTGTGCATGTCCTGTTTATGCAACATAAGGGTGGGTGGGAGGGCCCAAGGACAATTCCATCTTGCACCTCTTTTTTCTTTCATTTTTCTTTGCGTCATGTGCTGTTTGGGGAGTATTTTTTGGAAGGGCCAGCCTGCGTGACACTGCAATGCCACTCCTAGATGGGCCAGGTGTTTGTGTCGGCCACTAGGGTCGCTTAGCTTACTCACACAGCTACCTCATTGCGCCTCTTTTTTTCTTTGCGTCATGTGCTGTTTGGGGAGTATTTTTTGGAAGGGCCATCCTGCCTGACACTGCAGTGCCACTCCTAGATGGGCCAGGTGTTTGTGTCGGCCACTTGGGTTGCTTAGCTTACTCACACAGCTACCTCATTGCGCCTCTTTTTTTTCTTCTTTGCGTCATGTGCTGTTTGGGGAGTGTTTTTTGGAAGGGCCATCCTGCCTGACGCTGCAGTGCCACTCCTAGATGGGCCAGGTGTTTGTGTCGGCCACTAGGGTCGCTTAGCTTACTCACACAGCTACCTCATTGCGCCTCTTTTTTTCTTTGCGTCATGTGCTGTTTGGGGAGTATTTTTTGGAAAGGCCATCCTGTCTGACACTGCAGTGCCACTCCTAGATGGGCCAGGTGTTTGTGTCGGCCACTTGGGTCGCTTAGCTTAGCCATCCAGCGACCTCGGTGCAAATTTTAGGACTAAAAATAATATTGTGAGGTGTGAGGTGTTCAGAATAGACTGAAAATTAGTGTAAATTATGGTTATTGAGGTTAATAATACTATGGGATCAAAATGACCCCCAAATTCAATGATTTAAGCTGTTTTTTAGGGTTTTTTGAAAAAAACACCCGAATCCGACAAAAAAAATTCGGTGAGGTTCTGCCAAAACGCGTTCGAACCAAAAACACGGCCGCGGAACCGAACCCAAAACCAAAACACAAAACCCGAAAAATTTCCGGTGCACATCCCTATCCCCACCAATCTCCACACAGTAAAGGGGTGAGCAGCCATGCCGTCAAGAAAGTTGGGATTCCCAATCAAGGGCAGGTGTAAAGCATTGGCGTGCGGTGAGGTCAGTGGCTGGTGAGGCACTGCAGCCATAATGTTCGCCAAATCCTGCCGATGAACCCTACCGCCGCCGAACTAATGCCCGCTACTGCCCCTGAGCCGATGCCCGCTGCCACCGCCAATGTCTTACAAACTTGCCCACCATCAATTGACCCAGCCCTCCGCCACTCATTTGTATCTCAGCCCGATGCCACCAATGCCAGCTGCCTGCCTGCTCATCATACTTGTGATATATTGTACATTTTTATAGGGATAAAAATAGTGTTTGGGACTGGGGAGGGAGTGGGAGGCAGACATGAATGCAATTTTAATGTCCAGGGCTTACATTAACTTAATAGCACCGTGGATGCGGCGCTATTAAGTTAATTGAAGTCCTGGACAACAAAATAGCCAGCAGTGGGTGACGGAGTGGGTGATGCCAGGGAGAGGGTGACAGGAAGAGCGTGATGTCAGGAAGAGCATGACGACAGGGAGAGGGTCGCCAGGAAGAGGGTGACAGCAGTGGGTGATGCCAGGGAGAAGGTGACGGGAAGGGTGATGCCAGGGAGAGGGTGACTGGAAGGGTGATGCCAGGGAGAGGGTGACGGAGAGGGTGATGCCAGGGAGAGGGTGACGGGGAGGGTGATGCCAGGGAGAGGGTGACTGGGAGGGTGATGCCAGGGAGAGGGTGACGGGGAGGGTGAGATACACTGCCGACCGCACAAGCTTTTATTCAAATATACACGTTTGGTGACATCTTTTCTTGATCCTTATTGAAGTGTGTAGCTCTAGGTTGGGCAGGAAGGTGTTGTGTACATCTAAATTGTATTAATAATTTAGGAGCTGCCTGTAACTTACCACATATTTCATTTACCCTATATAATCTGCACTTGTCTCTTATCTCACACTACAACTTGCCCCTTCAACCCTATTCCTTTCCAAATGCTCTACATGCCGTGCACTTCAAACTCTCTATTGGCACATTTCCATCCTTCTTTAAACATGCACTCACCTCAGACAGGTGCATCAGCCCACACTGGTGAGTGGTGGCAGCAGCAGCGCACGGAGCCGGAGAGAGCCGAACTGCAGCAGCAGCGCACGGAGCCGGGGAGATCGAGCGGCAGCAGCAGCGCACGGAGCCGGAGAGAGCCGAACGGCAGCAGCAGCGCCTGGAGCCAGGGAGAGCCGAGCGGCAGCAACAACGCCTGGAGCTGGGGAGAGTCGAGCGGCATCAGCAGCGCCTGGAGCCGGGGAGAGCCAAGCAGCAGCGCCTGGAACCGGGAAGAGCCGAGTGGCAGCAGCACCCGGAGCTGGAGGCATGAGGGTCCCCCTGAAGGCTTAATCCGGCCCTGACTGTACAGCCGGATGCAGTCACTCACAGTCACAGGGACGTGCTTTCAGATAGGCTGAAAGCACGCCCTGCTGCTCTGCGGCACTTGGACAGGTGCCGCTTCCATTGATTTTTGTAATGGACTTTTACAGCCCTAAGCTTGGTCACGCCCCCTGCCCGCCCCTGCCTCCGGCCGATTTCAATGGGCAGCGGCAGGCATCCTTCTCGGTGCCGCACAACCACATTTACACAGGTATTCACACTCTAAAATGATTCCCATAATAAAAAGAAGATACTTATGACACAGAATATGTGTCATAAGTATCTTCTTTCTATTATTTGAATCATTAATGACAGGGGAGGCACTGCCTCCCCTGACTGCACGTCCCTGGTGTAAAGAATGGTATAGATTTAAACCGGCTGAGTGACGTATGATATGCTAGATTTTTCTAGTTGTCCACCAAAGTGGGTTTAACTTCAAAATGTCTGGTATTTCTCGATCGTGCTGGTGCAAAAAGCAAATTAGGTTCATGTTAGGTAAGAAACCTTGTTCTAGAGAGGTGTTGGTATACACAGAACTATTGTGAAGCCAGTCACGTAAGTGCCTTAATAATGCAGCATGAGTGTAAGCTACTATGTCTGGAAAGTTAATACCTGCATTAAATTTTGTCTGTTGAAGTTTCCTTAAGGCTATACGGGAGTGATCCCCCCCCTCCAGATAAATTTACGAATTGACGCATTTATGTGGCCACTGTCATATTTGGTTAATAGTACCGGTAAGGATTGTAGTGGGTATAATAGACGAGGAATAGCCACCATTTTAAGCAAGTTGTCCCTGCCCAAATATCCCTAAATAAGTTATTAATAGCTTGACTTATATTAAGTGTATACAAATTCAATGGATTACGAGGCAAAAAGATTCCCAGGTAAGGTATATGTGAGTGAGCCCATTGTAATGAGAGTGACATAGCTCACTGGGGAAATGTACAAATACCAGAAAGTAACATGGCTGGGTAGATTTCTCAATGGAATTCGTAGCTTTGGTAGCCAAATATGTCTCTAATAGGTGTCGTGCCTGTTTGTACCCTTCTTATGATTCCTCAGAGGGGGCAGAGGTAGATAATTGAAAGGCATTAGACATGGTGGACCGCAACGCTTCATATTCCTCCCTGGCCTTCTTTTTTTGGATGATATAGCTGATAATATGACCCCTCATTACTGCCTTAGAGGCACCCCAAAAGGAGGCAGGGTGGTCCCAGTGTTCTAGATCGTCATCTACAAAATTAGTCCAATGACAGACAAGGTATGCTTTAAAATCTGCCACTGCGAACAGTTCAGTCAGTTTCGTTCCTGGTTTGACGTCACAAACACACCCAGCGTTCAGCCAGACACTCCCACGTTTCTCCAGCCACTCCCGCGTTTTTCTCAGAAACGGCAGCGTTTTTTCACACACACCCATAAAACGGCCAGTTTCCGCCCAGAAACACCCACTTCCTGTCAATCACACTCCGATCACCAGAACGAAGAAAAAACCTTGTATTGCCATGAGTAAAATACCAAACTTCTTAGCAAATTTACTTGACGCAGCCGCAGTGCGAACATTGCGCATGCGCAGTTAGCGGAAAATCGCACCGATGCGAAGGAAAATAACGAGCGAACAACTCGGAATGAGGGCCATAGTCAGATATCACAAATCCTGAGGAGAGTCCATTTAGGGTAAGTCATTGTGCAATGATTTCCCTGAGCTTTTCTAAGAGGTTCTCAGCGGTATGCCTCTTACTAAAACCGGTGATACAAAGCATTGCCTGCCTCTGAATGATCTGGCATTTGTGAGATGCTGTTGATGCTGCGGAAGGCAATACATCTACCCAGTGGGCTGTCACAGTCATATTGTATTTAGTTTGCCCTGTTCCACTTGTCCACATATCCGTGGTTAAGTGGACAGTGGATTGGAGGCGAGGGAAGTGGCCATCCTGCTGCACATGGTGCTCCCCATCCCTGCAAGGTGACCGGCGGCTGTGTAGAGCGCTGTACTAGCTCACCGCCACCAGCCACCAGCAACAAATGAGGTAACGTTCCCCTGCTGTCACCTCTCTCCCTGTCGTTACCGTCCCTATTGTCACTCTCTCTCTCCCTGCTGTCACTGTCGTTACTCTCTCTCCCTGCCGTTACTCTCTCTCCCTGTCATCACTGTCGTCACTCTCTCTCCCTGTCGTTACTCTTTCTCCCTGTCGTCACTGTCGTCACTCTCTCTCCCTGTCGTCACTCTCTCTCCCTGTCATCACTGTCGTCACTCTCTCTTGCTGTCGTCACTCTCTCTCCCTGTCGTCACTGTCGTCACTCTCTCTCCCTGTCGTCACTCTCTCTCCCTGTCGTCACTGTCGTCACTCTCTCACCCTGTCGTCACTCTCTCTCCCTGTCGTCACTCTCTCTCCCTTTCGTCACAGTCGTCACTCTCATTGTCGTCACTCTCTCCCCCTGTCGTCACTGTCATCACTCTCTCACCCTGTCATCACTTTCTCTCCCTGTCGTCACTGTCATCACTCTCTCTCCCTGTCATCACTCTCTATCCCTGTCGTCACTGTCGTCACTCTCTCTCCCTGTCGTCACTCTCTCTCCCTGTCATCACTGTCATCACTCTCTCTCCCTGTCGTCACTGTCATCACTCTCTCTCCCTGTCGTCACTCTCTATCCCTGTCGTCACTGTCGTCACTCTCTCTCCCTGTCATCACTCTCTCTCCCTGTCGTCACTGTCGTCACTCTCTCTCCCTGTCGTCACTGTCATCACTCTCTCTCCCTGTCGTCACTCTCTATCCCTGTCGTCACTGTCGTCACTCTCTCTCCCTGTCATCACTCTTTCTCCCTGTCGTCACTGTCGTCACTCTCTCTCCCTGTCGTCACTGTCGTCACTCTCTCTCCCTGTCGTCACTCTCTCTCCCTGTCATCACTGTCATCACTCTCTCTCCCTGTAGTCACTCTCTCTCCCTGTCGTCACTCTCTCTCCCTGTCGTCACTGTCGTCACTCTCTCTCTCCCTGTCGTCACTCTCTCTCTCCCAGTCGTCACTCTGGCTGTCCCTGCTGTCACAATTTCAGCTCATTCAGTGTGCTACAATGTGAATTTCGGCTCATACAGTGTGCTATAATGTGAATTTTGGCTCATTCAGTGTGCTACAAGGTGAATTTCGGCTCATTCAGTGTGCTACAAGGTGAATTTCGGCTCATTCAGTGTGCTATAATGTGGGGTGGAGGTATAGTACAGAATAAACAGTGGCACTCAGGGTCTTCTGTGTCCAAAAAAACTGTATTGAACAAGTCACATACAACCGACGTTTCGAGGCTCGCAGACCTTCTTTCCCCTTATGCCCCTTATTCACACCTTGAAAAATGGTCTGCGAGCCTCGAAATGTCAGTTGTATGTGACTTGTTCAATACAGTTTATTTGGACACAGAAGACTCTGAGTGCCACTGTTTATTCTGTAATATATATACACACAGCTGACCCACCAGACATTAGTAAAGGTTTCCAGATGACCACCACCCTCTGATGAGGACCAGGACACAAGTATTTATACTGACATGCACAAATTATTATTTTATCTGGTACGCATGTAATTTTATGTGAGACGTAAAACTTGACACTATCTTCCGAGTAACTACTACGCTATATAGCGATTCCCTGTCTCCTGACTCTATCTAGATTTCGACAGAGACGTGGACTAGAAGACCAGGGGACCGATAGGCATTGAGTCAAGGCGTAATCCGGTACGCAATATTATTCTTGCGTGCGACAAAAACTAATTTAAGGGATACTACACTATAGGCGCTCTGTTGTTTCTTCCTCTACTTTCATATATATATATATATATATATATATATATATATGAGCAGGGTGGGGATCCTGGCAGTCGGGATCCCAGCATTCAAAATACAGACACCGGAATCACAACACTGTTCGGATCCCTGAGCGCTGGAATCCCCTATTAATGTTTGCCAGGCCCACGGAGAGGTAACATGCGGTGGGGAAGAATTAGGTTTAGGCTGCAGTGGGAGTGTTAGGGTTAGGCTGCGGTGAGTGTGTGTGTGTGTGTGTGTGTGTGTGTGTGTGTGTGTGTGTGTGTGTGTGTATATATATCAAGGGTTTTAACAAAGTCCAGCAGGGAAACATTCTCCAAATGAAGAGAAGCAATAGGACACGAGGACATGCACTGAGACTGGAGGGGGGGAGGTTCAGGGGAAATTTGCGGAAAAATTACTTCACAGAAAGGGTAGTGGACAAGTGGAATAGCCTCCCATCAGAGGTGGTAGAGGCTAAGACAGTAGAGCAATTTAAACATGCATGGGATAGACATAAGGATATCCTTACAAAGAAAAAAGGATCAATTAAGGTTAGAGATAAAAAAAAAAGGGGGCAGACTAGATGGGCCAAGCGGTTCTTATCTGCCGACAAATTCTATGTTTCTATGTGTGTATGTATATATATATATTTATATATATATATATATATATATATATGTGTAGATGTAAAATGGCTAATTTATCCAAACTACCCGATACTCCCCTAGTTCAAACGATACATTGTGTATTATATATATACATATCATTTTAGACGTTAGCCCCCCCCCTCCCCGGTTTAAGAACCCCGGGCCCTCCAATGCCTTAATCCAGCTCTGGGTGGATACTGGATGCATGTCTAACACCAGAATAGTTGTTATGGCCTCAGTAATTCGCTTTGCAACTGTCATACTTCCTCTTCCTTGCAAAGGACTGTTTGCTGTCATACTTCCTCTTCCTTGCAAAGGACTGTTTGCTGTCATACTTCCTCTTCCTTGCAAAGGACTGTTTGCTGTCATACTTCCTCTTCCTTGCAAAGGATTGTTTGCTGTCATACTTCCTCTTCCTTGCAAAGGACTGTTTGCTGTCATACTTCCTCTTCCTTGCAAAGGACTGTTTGCTGTCATACTTCCTCTTCCTTGCAAAGGACTGTTTGCTGTCATACTTCTTCTTCCTTGCAAAGGACTGTTTGCTGTCATACTTCCTCTTCCTTGCAAAGGACTGTTTGCTGTCATACTTCCTCTTCCTTGCAAAGGACTGTTTGCTGTCATACTTCCTCTTCCTTGCAAAGGACTGTTTGCTGTCATACTTCCTCTTCCTTGCAAAGGACTGTTTGCTGTCATACTTCTTCTTCCTTGCAAAGGACTGTTTGCTGTCATACTTCCTCTTCCTTGCAAAGGACTGTTTGCTGTCATACTTCCTCTTCCTTGCAAAGGACTGTTTGCTGTCATACTTCCTCTTCCTTGCAAAGGACTGTTTGCTGTCATACTTCCTCTTCCTTGCAAAGGATTGTTGAACAGTCAATTGTTTTGTTAAACTACAAGTAGTCTTCCTGGTCCGCTTTTGGGATGAAGATTGACTCCCAGCAGCAACAGCAGCAGTAAGCATAGTACCCAAGGATCCGCGGATGAATCCTGGATAGGAGAGGAGTCACTCATGCCTATAAAATTGGATACAGGACTACTTCCGATCCTGATTGAGGAGGAAATTGACAATGAGGGTGTTGGTGGTGGGGATTGCAGGCACTTGGATCCAACATGGAAAAGGGAGCTAGGTGTCACTGGACTGGTTACTTTCTGAGCCGAAGTTTCTGAATGTGTCAACAACTTGTGATGTATGCGCTGCAAGTGGTGTAACAGGGAGGCGGTTCCTAGGTGGTTACGGTCCCTACCTCTACTTACAACGGCTTTACAACAGCTACAGATGGCTAGTGAGTAATTGTCCTGGTTTATGAAGAAATAATTCCACACAGAAGAGGTGGATTTTTTTGTTTTTTGCCCAGGCATGACAATGGGTTTTTTCATACCATGGGTAACAACTGTCTCCACTGGAGCTATATTTAAACAAACCACATCCCCATCATCAAAATCCTCATCATCAACATTCTCTATAGCGCCAGCTACACCAATATCCTGTATGAGTCAGAGATGTTAGTCAAACACTGCGGTTGACCTTTTTCAACAACATCTAACAATACGTGTATGAGCAGGAAATAATATACAGTACTGCAGTCTGACCGGCAGTGTCATAGTACTTATGAAAATAAAATAAAAATTGTATAGTACACTGGGGTAAAGCACACTTTTTTTTTTAAATAATTACAATTTTAGGCGTTTTGTTTTTAGATTGTATTATTTAATCTTAAACTGGGGCAGAGCCCCTGGATGGACAGACAGATCACCCCTTTCAGATACAGCAAACAGAGCAACCCTTTTTCAGATACAGCAGGCAGAGAGAGCACCCCTTTCAGATACAGGAGACAGAGAGAGCACCCCTTTCAGATACAGCAGACATGGAGAAAGCACTCCTTTTTCAGATACAGCAGACAGAGAGAGCACCCCTGTCAGATACAGCAGACAGAGAGAACACCCCTTTCAGATACAGCAGAAAGAGCAACCCTTTTTCAGATACAGCAGGCAGAGAGAGCACCCCTTTCAGATACAGCAGGCAGAGAGAGCACCCCTTTCAGATACAGCAGGCAGAGAGAGCACCCCTTTCAGATACAGCAGACAGAGAGAGCACCCCTTTCAGATACAGCAGACACGGAGAAAGCACTCCTTTTTCAGATACAGCAGACAGAGAGCACCCCTTTCAGATACAGCATACAACATCCCTTTCAGATACAGCAGAGAGAGCACCCTTTTCAGATACAGCAGACAGAGAGAGCACACACGCCCCACACCAGACAAAATAGTACTGAGATAGACACATCCGTCCAGTACACTCTCCACAGCTGGAGTGAAGATGGCACCAATCACCGGGGACCTATATAGAATCTAAAACCTGTGAGAATCCGACAACGGCAAGATGATGTTTGGCTTCACTTTGGAATCCGAGTAAGGTGGGAAGTCCCAAGCCAGGCTCGGATCCTGGCTCAGATCTCAATGTTCGGGTGGGTTTGGTTTTCTGAGAACACGCTCATCTCTAATATATATTAATACGAGTACAGATGGGTCCTCGGTTATCTTGACTGTTTCTCCGCCTAGACGGATGTTTAGTCACGCTAAGGCGATAGCTTAGCTTGCTGAGTTTAATCACAGGCAGGCGCGTTCAAGCAATACTAGATACTCAGCATGCATTACACATATCCACCACTTGGTGGCTAATGCTCCACTAATCCAGTACTTTAGATCGTATAGTGGCGGACTTATCTACAGCTCTGGCAAATGGTCAGTGACGACTGTAATGTTAATAGATGGTGACCAATGGTCAGACGGTGAGAGTTCTCAATATAGACAGTTTATAGAGACACAAACGAACATGTTAAAACACTTGTGTATGCAGACGCAAGATTGTGTATGGAGACGCAACTAATTGTTTAAAAGGAAGTATGTACAATGCATAAACACCGTGCTTTTGAAATACATGTACTGTATGAGCGTCCGAGTTCCCTAAGGCATAATGGGCAGGGGTCCCTCTTTGCAGTACTTTTACACATGAAATTGTGAATTTCTCATGAGGCATCGTGGGCTAACGATGAAGGCTCCCACCTCCCATGCTGAGGGTCCAAGGTTCGAGTCCTAAAGTGCCATTTTTTTATGTGTTCCCGTGACATTCACTTACATATTATTATTTTTTTCTGTGTAAGATAGTCAATGGAAAGGTGCACACAGGTTTTACATAAATCAGAGTAATTCTGCAGGAGCAATTCTTTACGCTAAATGCAAATACACAGCGGTAATAATTAAAAATGAGTGTATTCTGAAGCAATTAAATGAGCAACACAGTACTGTAGATCTTGGGCATTTGTGTATTCCACGTGACCTGAACTCCCTGACTACTGTTTGACCTGTGCAGGCTCCCAGGGGGGAAGGGCGATGGGGTAGGGGGAGGTGGTGGAGAATACCGTGCTTTTGAAATACAAGTATGAGCGTCCGAGTCCCCTAAGGCATAAACCAACACCAATGGGAGTGAAGTGCCAACCTTATTTTTAATGTGTTCCCGTGACATTCACTTTAATATTATTATTTTTTCTCTGTAATACATTCAATGAAAAGGTGCACACAGGTTTCACATAAATCAGAGTAAATCTGCAGGAGCAATTCTTTACGCTAAATGCAAATACACAGCAGTAATGAGTATAAATGAGTGTATTCTGACGCAACTAACTGAGCAACACAGTAGTGTAGACCTTCGGGGTTTGTGTATTGCACATGACCTGAACTCCCTCCCTGTCTACTGCATGACGTGTGCAGGCTCCCAGGGGAGAAGGGCGATGGGCTAGCGGGAGGCGGCGGAAAATACTGTGCTTTTGAAATGCAAGTATGAGCGCCTGAGTCCCCTAAGGCATAAACCAACACCAATGGGAGGGAAGTGCCAATCTTTTTTTTTTATGTGTTCCCGTGACATTCACTTTAATATTATTATTTTTTTCTCTCTACTACATTCAATGGAAAGGAGATAGGGGATTCTGACGCTCCTTCAGCATTGGTCCATAGCCTGCAAAATCTGTGCTGTTACTTGCTCCATAGCCGAGGGCCTCCATGGGACAAGGAGTCACAGGCGGTAGCCATTTCCATTGAGTCTGCCCTGCTACAGAATTGTATGTGTACCGTATGGTGCATAGAACCTTAACAGTAGAACCGCTCCTGCAGCTTTGCCCTGGTTTATGTGAATAAAAAATAAATAAAGTGTCTGGAAAAAAACTAACATGCATTCGTACTTTAGGAATCGAACCCGAGACTCTGAGTATAGGAAGCAGAACACTTCACCACTTCGCCGCAGACAGATAAATAAATCCATTGGTTTTGATTATGCTGTAATGGCTACTGGATTAGGATGCTAACATACTGTACAATATTTCTAATATCACTAAGCAAAAATAAACTTCCAACACTTCCATTTGTGTCAGTGTACACTACTGGTTTTATGTTGCTTTGTCTGTGGGACTTGGACACTCATATATTCCTAAAGTACTGTAAATGGATCATATATGCTGTACTATTTGCGTCTGTACTGTATATACTGTATTAAATAATGCAGCGTAAGACTTCCTGTGGGCGGGGCATCCAGCATGGCCACATCTTAGTGTTGCTCCTGAGACGGACCCTGAATACAGGCTTGTTTGTGCATATTTATTTGGTTATTAAGGTCTCTACGTTCACCCTGAGAGAAAGACTTTTCAAAGGGGGGTTTGGAGATCCCTATCCTGTCTCAGGAGCTTGTATACGCACTGGAGTCCAGCCGCTTACGAGGGTGGCCTGCATGACCGCCAGGACATTTGGCGCGAAGCTGGAGAGGGGCTTTAGCTAGCGTGTGCCAGCACTCCTCGGATACAAGGCCCCCTGTCGTGCCTCAGCTGCTTGTTTGGGTAATCTACGAGGACTGCTCGCCTTGCCCGTTACCTGCGGGCTCATCTACATCGGACCTAGGCCCCATGGAAGTTTTGGCCCGGGAGGTTTGGCGGCTGGCTGGGAGTCCCGGAGGAGGGCCGCCTGGACTGGCTATATTATACGGCTGTACATTTGTAGCGTAGCACAGGAGTGCTCCGCTAGGCCTGCCCCTGGAGGACCGTGTGGATGCGTCCAGCACAAAGACCGGGGATCGCTTGGTCTCTTGTTGGGGCTCCTCTGGCGGCCGGCCGGCGGGGGATGCAGGGTGGCTTCTCGCTGCCCCGGGAACATACCATCTGAAGCCCTACTGACCGGACACCAGAGAACAGCTGCTGGGGAGGGGATCGGGTTGCTGGAGTCACACAGGGGCCGCTGCTGCCGGAGTACGGGCTCTCACCCAGGGCTGCTGTAAACAGATTCGGCTTTTCCGCTGGTGCTTTGAGGAATTGAGGAGAGGATCGAGGCACCGGAGGGAGAGGGGCTCCGGCGGACTTTTCCTACGGCCTAGAGGCGGTTTCATTTTTGTGGGAAGGCGGGGTTGCGGGAGTGGTGGGCATGTTGGGCTTGTCTGCCTGTTTGCTCGTCGCACACGGCTGGAGAGGGGTTTCGCTGCTGCACCGACTCCCTGCCTCCGATACTCGGCTCGAGGAGAGAGTCGTGATCCAGCCACTAAATAACAGGTGAGGGGACTGGGGGGACTTGTGGAGCCCACTTTGCTAAACTTCTCTTCCTATTTGTTTGCTCCCTCCGGACTCTCTCCTGAACTCTGGGGCAATTTTACTCTATATATTTCGGGGTGGGTGAAGGGAGGCCTGTGGAGGAACTGAGAGATACTGCTTGGAACATTGCTGTGGATCCCAGAGCTTGCCTCTACCTCTGTTAGAGTTGCCTATACCATCTTCTGGACTTGGGGTGGGTATTGAAAGGACTTTGACCTCTTGTCCTACGCATTGTTCGTTTTTATTAACATTACAAGTAGTGTTGTAGATGTTGGTTGTTTGTGCTTAATATTCCTATATTATCTTAAAGTACAACTAAATCATTGCACACTGACCTGCATTATTGGAGTGTATTGCCATCACAAGCTAAGACATATAACAGCTTTCTGGCACCACCTGTGAGGGATTGTTATATAGCAGCTGTCTGGTGCCACCTTATGGGAGATTATTATATAGCGGGAACTATTGGGACAGCATAACAGTTCCCTCTTGGGGATGTGCCCTTTCCCCTTTTTTATTTTTTATTTTTTTGTTGTTATCTCTATATTACTCAGAAGAAATATTTCTTTATCACCTGTATGACTGCTGTTAGAGCGGTAACACTCGTGGAGATAACTATCCTTATACCCTTTATTATCACTAAGTTGATTGACCTCTATTACCATCATTGTTCGGGGTCACGTGATTTTTGACTTAGCTGAGTGTTCATAGGCTCTGAAAGGAAGAGACGCTTGGATTATGTAAGGGCCAGAGTATGAGGGTGTGAGAGCCTATTAAGCCACTGGCCACCAGACCGACGACATTTATGATAGGTTTGGGCACTTTCTGTCAACTATAGAATACGGGGAACGACCATTGTTTTATTCCAGTAACTAGCACTGGGGTATGGACAAATACTTAGAGAAACACACTCTGTTGGATACCCCCAGCACTCACTCTGATACCACTATGGTTAGAAACAAAAATAAGTCAGCAGCTTCGGCCACTCCGTCTTCCCCGACGAGGCAGTCTGTGGGGCTTATGACAGGGGAGAATGGGGCGGCATCTTCTCAGATGCCGATTGTACCTACATCTGAGGATAATGCAAAAGTGACGATTCAACTACTGATGCCCTTATTGGACAAAAAGTTTGAGGACCAACACACTAGATTAGAGACGTCATTAGCAAAGATTGACTCTATTACCTCAAGGATAGCTTCGCTAGAACATCGTCTTAGCGACAATGAGGACGCGGTCTACACCTTACAGGTTTCTGATGACCAAAGAGACCGCACCATCCAGACGCTGGTGGCTAAGCTGGACAAACTGGAAAACAGGGACATGAGGAGTAACCTCCGGTTCATAGGTATCCCAGAGTCCGTGCGGGGTCCTCATTTGATTGATTATATTAGTGTCCGTATCCCACAGGTGTTAGGGATCCACGCTGCAGACGCTATCCCCCAGATTGAAAGAGCACATAGGCTTGGACCTGAAAGACAGGAGAGGATGGCTAGACCCAGACCTGTTATAGCCAAGTTCCTGGATTTTAGGGCCAAGGAAAAACTGCTGACAACCTATCGTACTGCCCAATCTCTTGTTGTGGACGGACAAAAGATCTTGATTTTTCAGGATTTTTCCGTCTTAGTCTCACAGAAGAGAAAGGAATTTTTAGAGGTTTGCAGGATGCTAGTGGAGCATAATGAACGCTTCGCGTTGATGTTCCCGGCAAAACTGCAGATCATGGAAAATGGTCGTCCGGTGTATTTTACTGATCCGATACAGGCCAAAGATCACCTATGTAGAGACCGCGCCCGGTCCCCGGAGCGATTTGATGATTGATTCTTCGATGTGAGGGTCTTGGGGGCGGTGGATGGCGGCCGTTTAGTATATCACACATGTGAGCATCTTATACGTGTGTGAGGCGGCGGTTGTCCATTGGTCCCTGGATCGCTCTGCAGCTGTTCTATGGTGGTGGGATGGGCTGTGAACAGGTCAAGCATTTGGCTAAATTTACGTTAGAAGTGGCAAAGTTAATCAAACCACTAGAACATGAGTGGTCTCTTAGTTACTCAATTTACGGCTCTCTGCCCCCTTTTCAACTTAGATTGTATAGCGAATAGTTAGTAGGATAATAAAGTTCTATACGGTTACCGGAGCCCCCCGCATGACACTGTTAGGGTCCTCAAGACGGATTGATGGGTTAAACCCATCGTATGCTCTCAATAGAAAAACAGAGAAACACGTACTCATGATAATTTTTCTTACCCTTCAATTGCATTTCTCCAGCGCATTAGTCTACACTGAGAGATACTTTGGGGTAAATTTACTAAGGTGGGAGATTTTTAGAACTGGTGATGTTGCCCATGGCAACCAATCAGATTCTACTTACCATTTATCTAGCTGCTTCTAGCAGATAATAGATATAATCTGATTGGTTGCCATGGGCAACATCACCAGTTCTAAAAATCTCCCACCTTAGTAAATTTATCCCTTTGTGTCTAGTAATTTCTTATACATATGTATGCTGACATGTGTTTTTGCTATGTCTATATTTCAATGTTTATTATATACTACCAATATATACACCTGGCGCTGTCACTTACAGAGTGAGAGCAGCTGATCTCGGGGAACTGATCCCAATTTCCCCAAAATGTGAAAAACCAAACAACCAAATAAGACAGCGCTTCTCACTTTGTATAAATTAAAAGAAATTTACTTTTAAATATGCACAATTAATACAGTAAGATACCGGCCAGTATCAATATACACATAATAATAAAAAATAAAAACAATTGTTTAAAATAATTCCAAAATTAAGGAATCTTATTTAAAGCACATTGGTATCATCAGATTACCACCCCTATATATTATGGCATAATCCCAATGAGGCTCTAAACAATCAATTTGGTTATACTTTCATTTTCAAAGCAATTTTTAACCATACACAATCTGATTGTTAGACCCACGTCTATCTAATTCAAGATGTTAATCAAGCAAGCAGCAGATAGTTAATAATAGAGTCCGCATGTGCAAGGAATCAGATGTTAAGCAAGCAAGTGATTTGAAAGCAGAGATAATTGCTTAGAATCCATCCATACTAATAGGCAGTTTTTTAATATACTTTGTAGATTATTAGTAATATGCTGGTAATCTAAGGTCAGATGGTCCCAAGAACAATTGAATGGAGGGCAGATTGAACACTACAGTCCAAAGTCCACTTTAGAGTACAATAAGCTATGTACCCAAATGTGAACCTCTCCTGATTATGTTGTGGGCATTGCAGCCTCATCCAAGGAGTGTAGTGGATAGTGGAAGATCTGTGCAGCGTGTTCTTTGCAGGTGCCTCTCCTCCGTATTACCAGCAGCTAGTTCTTCAATACTGCTAGGCAACAAAGTGTGGTTTTTAGCCAGAAATGAGTCTCCAAACGCGTTTCTCCGCCTACCCTCCGGTCTCAGCGGCTTCTTCAGTGTGTGAATGTATCTCCTCCATCGACTGGGCTTTAAATACCGGAGTTGCCGGTTCGCGCATGCGCAGTAGCGCTCGCGGTTCAAGCCTTGTTCTCATCAGCGCTCACTTCCTGAGCATACATGTCGCTTTAGATACCGGAGTTGCCGGTTCACGCATACGCAATAGCGCTCGCGGTTCAAGCCTCGTTCTCATCAGTGCTCACTTTCCTGAGCTCTCTAATCCAAGCCTCATTTTTGTATTTATATTCACCATAGATCTTGACAATGTTCTTATTTCAACCTTTCTTTAGATATTTATTTATTTAAACCTTTATTTAGATCTCTACTTTGATTTCTTACTATAACCCATAGCATGTTTCACTTAACAGTACCATCTAGTGGCCTAATACAATATTGCACAACTGACCTGCATATATAGAGGACAAGTTAAAAAGCACAAATAAAATAACATAACATGATATCCAAGTATATATGGAGAAAGGTACATGATGGAAATTTATCTATTGATCCTCAATATTACCATATTTCATCCTAATATACGTACTCTTTTCTCCTATGTTTTTTATAAGTATATATAATCCCCATTCATTTTACTATTACATTTCTCCAAACCCTAGAATTCATATATGGCAAAACATATTCTTATCGCAACTCTCACCACCTCCTCACAAGAAACATCGTCCTATGTCTCCCATGAGGAAGCAACGAGAACCGCAACAAGAACAGTAGTATAATGTCACATATAGAGTACAGCTGTGAACTAAATAATTTTAAAACACATCAGATTATCACATAAGATATGGCGTAAAGGTATGTCAACTATGTATGTTTCATCCAACTCTCTAAACCCCATTGAGTTCTACTGTATCATTTAACCCAAAGGGCATCATAGTCTCCATTTTATGTATCCAATATGCTTCTCTTCTACATAGTCGATTATACCGATCACCTCCCCTTATAGTATTTTTGATATGTTCTATCGCCATCATGGTACAATTGTCAAAGTTAGAATTTTGACACTGTACAACATGACTAGATAATGAATGTTTGGCTCCTTTCAAAACATTTCTTCTGTGTTCCATATATCTCACATGCATGGTGCGTGTGGTCCTCCCTATATATTGGGCTCCACATTTACAAGTAATTAGATACATTATATATATTGATCCACAGTTAAGAAAGTCTTTGATCTGAAACACCTCACCTGTATTAGATGAAGTATAAGTTATACTTTGTCTCAACACATTTTTGCAAGACAAACAATTTAGTTTCCCACATGTGTGGAATCCTGGTGGTTTCATAGGTATCCACATCCCCTCCAATGTAGGTTTCTTTTTTATTCTCTCAAAATGACTGGGTACCAAAATAGACCGTAAATTTTCAGCCTTTCGAAAGATCATCCCCCTCCTATGATCTAGCTGTGGTTTCAATACCTCGTCCATCATCAGAAGGGACATATTTCTTTTTATAGTTTGTTGAATCTTATGCGCACAGCTATTATATTGTGTGACAAACATCATATTTCTTTTTTTATTTATTTCATTGTCAATCCCCAGATTGTTCTCAGTTTTTCTTTTTTTAGGTTCTAGCAATGCAGCTCTATCGAGCTGTTCCACTTCCAGCAGAGCTCCCTCTAATAATGAGGGTGGATAACCCTGTTCTATGAAGGATGTCATAAGTGTATTTGCTTGTATCCTGTACGTTGATACAGATGAACAATTTCTCCGTATCCGGATAAATTGACCCCTGGGGATATTATCTTTCCATTCTTTTTTATGTGAACTACTATACTGAAGATAATTATTTTGATCAACTTGTTTAATATATGTTTTGGTTGTCATTTTTCCCTCCTCTACCGTTAGTGCTATATCAAGAAAATTTAGCTCAGTGTTACTATATGTATAGGTGAATTTTAACCCATAACTATTTTTATTCAGACCTTCAGTGAAACTCAATAATTGATCTAAAGTGCCCCCCAAATAATAATGAAATCATCTATAAAACGGCCATAGTATACCAGACTCGCGCCGAGTCCACCTCCCCAAACATGTTGGTCCTCAAAGACCCCCATATAGAGATTGGCCAGACTCGGCGCGAATCTGGCCCCCATGGCCACACCCAGTGTCTGTAAATAAAATTGTTTTAAAATTATTTAGTTTACAGCTGTATTCTATATGTGACATTATACTACTGTTCTTGTTGCGGTTCTCGTTGCTTCCTCACGGGAGACATAGGACGAAGTTTCTTGTGAGGAGGTGGTGAGAGTTGCGATAAGAATATGTTTTGCCATATATGAATTCTAGGGTTTGGAGAAATGTAATAGTAAAATGAATGGGGATTATATATACTTATAAAAAAAACATAGGAGAAAAGAGTACGTATATTAGGATGAAATATGGTAATATTGAGGATCAATAGATAAATTTCCATCATGTACCTTTCTCCATATATACTTGGATATCATGTTATGTTTTTTTATTTGTGCTATTTAACTTGTCCTCTATATATGCAGGTCAGTTGTGCCATATTGTATTAGGCCACTAGATGGTACTGTTAAGTGAAACATGCTATGGGTTATAGTAAGAAATCAAAGTAGAGATCTAAATAATGGTTGAAATAAATAAATATCTAAAGAAAGGTTGAAATAAGAACATTGTCAAGATCTATGGTGAATATAAATACAAAAATGAGGCTTGGATTAGAGAGCTCAGGAAAGTGAGCACTGATGAGAACGAGGCTTGAACCGCGAGCGCTATTGCGCATGCGTGAACCGGCAACTCCGGTATCTAAAGCGACATGTATGCACAGGAAGTGAGCGCTGATGAGAACGAGGCTTGAACCGCGAGCGCTACAGCGCATGCGCAAACCGGCAACTCCGGTATTTAAAGCCCAGTCGATGGAGGAGATACATTCACACACTGAAGAAGCCGCTGAGACCGGAGGGTAGGCGGAGAAACGCGGTTGGAGACTCATTTCTGGCTAAAAACCACACTTTGTTGCCTAGCAGTATTGAAGAACTAGCTGCTGGTAATACGGAGGAGAGGCACCTGCAAAGAACACGCTGCACAGATCTTCCACTTTCCACTACACTCCTTGGATAAGGCTGCAATGCCCACAACATAATCAGGAGAGGTACAAATTTGGGTACATAGCTTATTGTACTCTAAAGTGGACTTTGGACTGTAGTGTTCAATCTGCCTTCCATTCAATTGTTCTTGGGACCATCTGAGCTTAGATTGCCAGCATATTACTAATAATCTACAAAGTATACTAAAAAACTGCCTATTAGTATGGATGGATTCTAAGCAATTATCTCTGCTTTCAAATCACTCGCTTGCTTAACATCTGATTCCTTGCACATGCGGACTCTATTATTAACTATCTGCAGCTTGCTTGATTAACATCTTGAATTAGATAGACGTGGGTCTAACAATCAGATTGTGTATGGTTAAAAATTGCTTTGAAAATGAAAGTATAACCAAATTGATTGTTTGTTTAGAGCCTCATTGGGATTATGCCATAATATATATGGGTGGTAATCTGATGATACCAATGTGCTTTAAATAAGATTCCTTAATTTTGGAATTATTTTAAACAATTGTTTTTATTTTTTATTATTATGTGTTGATAAAGCTAAATATTTATCGTATTTAAAACACTTTAAGAGGTCTAAGAACACTGTACGCTATCTACGTAAGAAGTACCGTAAGGGTACGCAAGTTGCGTAACGATCGCTCAACCGTAGTCGAGACGCTCAAGCGTCACGTTCGCTTACGGCCCAGAGATCACAGGCAGGCACGCTATTGGCTGCCGACTAACGTAATGATTCGCTATAGCGTAGCGGACGCTCGGGACCACGAGGAGATCACCAGCGGTGCAGACGCTTACAACGTTAAACCTTTATATCTATACCTTTAACAACGAAATATACAGTAAACCTTAGTGTGGTGATAACGTGTAAATGCAACCTGGTGTAACCTGATTAACTCACAAGCTGTTTGAGCGTCACCGACGCTCTGAGATTACTTAACACTATAAGGAATACACAGATACCTGGGCTTAGGGTCCAAAACCTATTATATGTATTATAACTATTATACTTGCAAAAGGAATCACAGTACAAATGATACACTACAATATAACATAGACTACCTAACCAGATAACTACACGGGAAATACAATACAATACAATACAATTACGTTTAAGGGAAAATAAGAGAGGAAAAGGAGAAGAGAGAGAGAGAAAGAAATGGCTTACAATAACAAGAAGATCAATATGATTGCAGAGAAAGCTTACACATGTGAGGAACAATCGCTGCGCAGTCAGTCAATGCTGAGAATCTTTGTTTAGAAAGTACTTGAGCTTACCCATGCTGCCTGTCCCTATATACACAACACCCAGCAACACAATTGTCCCTACAATGCCGCATGGGGCAGAAGCTTGACTCCATTTTGGGAAAACTCCACTTGATTCCAAAGACTACACCACATGGCTGAAAGGGGGAGGGGAAAATACCCGGCAGCAGCCATTTTAGATTTGCAGGCCCAAACACATGGCACTCTCTACTACACCACAATCACATAGCAGAAAACACAAGACTCCATTTATTCCAAAATGTCCAAGCCTCAAAACAACGCATATGTTCTGATTTTACAATTCCAAACAATCTAAATACTTCACAGGGCACAAACAAGTTACATTCACACAGCTGCGCAAGCCTCACCATCCCCAAGCCATTTGTTTCTCCAAACCAACCACTCTATGCTTACCCATCATTCCACAACTACCCCACCACAAAACACACATTTAAAACTACTCTATGCCAATAAGCCATGAGATATTGAGATTATGATACTTAGCCTTTTATGCCTGGCGATGATCCAGCCATGCTTCTGAGACCTCTGTTCTGAGTGCACCCACATCACATCTGCTCTCTGTGGCAACCAGCAACACTGACCCCAACCCCCCCCCGGACAGGAACTATCCTCCTGTGTGTCTGTTCCTAGGGGAGGGGTCTCTCTCTCTCCTTTGTATATGCTAATCAGGTTCAGCCCTGAAAATCTTAGTAAAGGATTTGCTTGATCATCCATTGTTCCCAACAAAGTGATTTTAGCTTTTATACATTCAATCATATCTATCCGCTACAATGTCCCACAACTTAATAACAAGTATCAATTTAATCTACGCATTGAGCTGGTTGTTTTAATACCAAACATGATGTCTGGTGCTTGATATTATTATAATTATGTACTGTATGAAATAAGTGTCGAATCCATCTCCGTGCCATGTCCGAGCAAATGCGTGTGTTTCCATATATTGCTGTGCTCGCTGCGCATATTTGCAAGTATAGCGACTTAAATGTGTGTGGTTTGTATGCTCTCTCTATGTAATATTTTTTTTGACTTTGACAGTCCACCCTTTGGCAGTCACCAATAACTGCCACTTCCTAAAACATTTCAAAAAGAGAAAAATATATGTCAGGGGTTAATTCATTTCCATGGTTGGGTAAGGGAGGAGAGAGGAGTAGGTGGGAAGAGGGTATGACCTAGTGAGATAGCAGAAGCATGTGTGTATGAGTCCATGTTTGGGGGGTCATGTATCATCGTGCCGTACGTGTTGTAAATCAAGCTTCGAGATAAGGCGAAGTATACATGTGAATTCCTTCTTATCCCGTGGTACGGGTCTGTGGATGGGCTGTCAAACTTTACCGAGCTCTTTTCGGCTTTGGTTGTAACAAAATGGGGGAGCACATTTTAGTTGATGATACATGAATGGGGGAGATATGTGACTGCTGATATCTGTGCCTGTATTCCCTATCGACTATGTGTGTCATTAACTGAGGGTTGTAGAGATGAAGATAAAGAACACTTATGGAAAATGCAGTGGTATTCTATGTCAGGTTAATGTACATCTGTCGGTTGAAGTTTTGTTCGGTATCAGTTGAAAGTCGTCTTCTTTGCGCTGTTTTGCCCATTAGGTGCGAGCAAAAAGCTTTGTCAATGCCATTAGATTTACAAAAAATGTTGGGCTAGCGTAAGTTTAAGAATTCTAGGGAAACTGGGGATCCATGGCAAAGTTCATCAAATGTCCGTATCTAAAGTGGTCAAAACTTCTTCTTTGGTCAATCCGTTGTCTGTATATCGTCTCGTCAAATTCCTCGTCCAAGTGGGTCTTGTTACCTTGGAGCAAACGGAAAAACAGGTGAAAGAAACGGACCGTATAATCGCATTTTCATTACATCATTGTTTCTATCGTTGGGTCATAGATCAAATCCAGGTTAATTACAGTTTCCTCACTCCTCAAACTCATCACTCTTGTACTTTGTTTGCACTTCATTAAAGCCTGACCGCATCTAAATATCAAGCCAATTGATATGACAACACCTAAGATACATAGGAGAAACTTCCCAACATCCATTATGACTCCTTGAGCCCAGTCTCCTAAACCGGAGAACCAATTTCGCGGGTTCAACCATGACACCCAACCAGTCAGCTCATTACCTACAGCAGCAAGAGTGAGATTGTGTTTTCGGCGAAATTCCCACTTCAATTGGAGAATATCGTCCATCTTTTGGTCTATGACCTCGACCGGATCCTCGGTGCTATTCGTAATATATGTGAAACATTTCACGCCGTATTGTGTTGCCAGTGTGACACAATATCCGCCTGTCACTGCTGTGAGGTAATTGAGAACCATTCTATGCTGTACCAGTTCTGTTTTGTAAGCCTGAAGTTCTCTTCCAGTATACCTAAACGTATCATCATACATTTCAGTGATATTATCTAACAAATTTGCGAGCGCCGATATGTATTTATCATTCAGCACTCCTCTAGCGGTGCGGGTGAAATCTAACGCGATTAAGAATTGAATCCCGGTGGATTCACTTGTCAGATCAGAGGCCGGACGCTCTGTCTTCTCTATCAGGTGCCTTTTAACAACGTGCTCGTAATGGGTGTGAGTATAAGGAGCTTGGGCACCACGGTGTATGTCTTTCATTTTGTCATGTGATACAGTCATTACTTCAGGCAGTACTTTTCCAATATAACACAATCCTTCAGAGTTTGGGGCAAGCCACTTGTACGCCTTTCTCCCGCATATGAAATATGCATCATCGGGGAGAACATATGGGACGGAGTAGGACATAACCATATTACACACCTTCCATGTGAAATCTCCTAACCCTAATTCTTCCATCTGCTTAGTACACGTATCAGGTTGTATGATATGTGCACAGTATCCTGGTGATACCTCTCCAACTCTAGTAATCCTATTTCCTAAGGTATACCTATACCGGAAAGATTTTCCTCTACCGGCTATGTGGCGTACAAGCTCTGTATCTGTAGGCATTCTATCTGCTCTATGCGAAAAGGTCATGGTTTGGTTACTCCATGACACTTCCCAATTTCCCGGCTTTCGGGGATTGGAGATGTTGAAACATAATAGGGACCTATCCACATGGTATTGGTGGAGCTTCAAACTAGGAGGGCTGGAGATATTAAACCTCCGGTCCACCGGTCTCCCACCATTTAACTCAAGTACCTCCCCTAACGTTAAAGGAAATGGTACTAGCCCTGATTTTCTGTGACCTTGAGGTACTTGAGAGCATACCCAACAATCTGTTTTATTAAGCACACTACCCACTAAAGAGTGATAGTCACTCAAGGGATGCCGGTCCATATGGATATTAAAACTGGATTGGCATTTCTTAATACACCCATCCTCAATGACATTATCACAGAGCCTACAGATACAGTTTTCTTCAGCTAATAATCCTTAAAAGAAAAATGTTTACAAATAACATGGCTGCTAGATCGTTTCCGGTACTCGCCTTTGCTTGGTGATTGGGTTGCTATTGGAAATTTACACCTCCATCTTTATCATCAGGACCTTTCTGGATCCTTTCACGACCTCACTGATACTCTCCCCGGAACAGACTGCTCTGGTCAACATCATGGTCAACAGGAAAATCCAGATCACAGTCTCTTGGGGCAAGTCCATCTTACAGGAGGAGAAAAGAAGAAATTTGTAATGGGGGTACAGAAAATCAGTTTGAGGGGGAGAGAAACTTGTTACGATAATTAGTTCTCTCGTCTTGTTGTTCTTCTTGTTCTGCTGTCTTCTCAAAGGTGCTGTCTCTCAGTCTTCCAAACGAACATTCTGGTGATGCAATATTCCCTCCAAACCAGCGATCTTTCTGTAAGGAGCAAAAATCTTGCATTACCATTTGTCTAACTGATGGGTGACATACCATCTTTAAAACATGAAAGCATGAGTGAGAAGAGAGAGAAAACAACAACAGCAAAAAAAACAAAGAGAGAGAACAATTTATGTGCATGTGTATATTACTTAAATCAACAATAGCCATCAATAGGAAAAGAGAAAAAAAAAAAACATTTTCAAACATTTCAAAACACTGTCAGATCATCAGGCTGTCATATCTACATGTCCAATGGTTTCCTTGCGCAGTCCCTCCCCCCAGCACTTCCATATTCCATTGTCTGTATCTGGCCAGAATACATTGGTGCGGATAGGTCATGCTGGGGTTTGGTAGACTTTTGCAAAGACCAAGTATGTATGCAATGTTTGAATCCTACCAATAATCGTCAGAGATGGGGAGAGAGAAAACGAAACATTTCACAGATACATTTACAACGTTTCACCCGGTCATTCCTGTGTTTTCAGGGAATTACCTCCCAATTTATTAACTATAACCTCAGGCTTACCATCAGTCCTAATGATCACCTTTCCTGACTGCACATTATGCGTGTGGGCCAAAATTTTTCCTATATGATCCCTGATTATAATTTTGTGTGTTATAACTTTGCTCATTTCTTGGTCTAGGGGGTCTGACTTTATGTGGGTTATTACAGTTGCTGGCATAATGCCCTTCTCTTCTACAATTATAACAAATCCTTGGTTTCCTCCAAGTGTCAATGACCTGAGGTCTTGGTTGATTTGATGCCTCCTCAAACGCTCGGATGCTCATCGCCATCAACCGTTCTCCCTGCGCTTCCCTGGTTCTTTGGATATTGCGGTCATGCTCGATAGCGGACTCTCTTAATGCAGCCACCGAGATGCCTCTCCAGTGAGGTATGGAGGTTTGTACCCTGATTTTTAGTGTGTCTTTTAAGCTGTCCATTAATACAGACACAGCTACCTCTCTGTGGTGTACGTTAGTGTCAATGTCATCTATACCCGTGTACCTAGCCATATCCTGCAGAGCCCGGTGAAAATACTCTGATGCGGATTCACCTTCTTTTTGTTTTATTGTAAAGATTTTATTCCATTTTACTACTGTGGGAAAATATTCTTTCAACTGTAGATTGATTCTTTTTACATTATCTTGGTTATACTCGTTTGTTAGTGGCACTTCCTCATCTAGCTTACAATCAGCGATAAATTTCAATGAATCAACATCGGGGGGTAAACATGCCCTCAAAACTGTCCTCCAATCTTTGTTATTTGGCTCTGCAGTGTGTCCTAGCACTCTAATGTATCTTTGACAAGCAACTAAGTCTTTCCTGGGATCAGGAAATTCAGACAGAATTGTTCTTAATTCTGTTCGGGAAAAGGGGCAGTACATGGCGATGTTCCTGACGGGGGTGACTCCTGAAGAGTCAGTTTTCCCATTTGGTACTGCAATTACCCTGACAGGATTAAGTCCAGTAACGTCATTCTGAATTGATTCTACAATATGAGGTACATTTGTTTGTGCGTAATGTATAATACCATACGTACCTGTGGACACGACCTCACCTGACCCTCCATTAGGGGGTTTGTTTACAGTCTTTACCGATTGGGTCGCATCCACCTGGATGTCTTGTGTGATGGCTTCTGGAAGAGGTGCCGACATCGTTCTGGGCTCACTTTCTTGTTGGTGTTCCTGAGGAAAGTTTGACATGGGGTGCGACTTGCATGGGTTAATAGTTGTACATTGAACAGTATTACAATTATCTTTGTTACATTTATTACACTTATTCTTATCATCTATACTACAGTTGCTAAGAGCGTTTTTATTGTTCACCCTTGTGCTTTTCTCCGCAACCATAATCCCCTCCATTGCCATGTCTCTCCTCTCAAGATGAAAGTTAGGTATGTAAGTTACATTTCTCTGCATGTCACTTTCCTGTAGCCATATCTGCAAACAATCATAATGCTTGATTCGTCTCTTTGCTGATTTAATGAGACATATCCTTCTCCTTAAATTATGCAACACCTCTGAGTCAAAACTACCTATCCCGGGAAATGGTGCCTTATCCCCCGCAGTCATTCGTGTCCATTCATCACAAAAGGTCTCAGTGTGGGGACCATATTTCCCCCACATTACTAACCGAGCAGACCCTCGGGGTCTGCAAGCCTCTGGAGTCTGAATCCTGACTGCCGACCGTCTCTGTGTTGTGCACTTGGCTGCCATTGTGGACCTCTTTAACACAGAAAAACTTCCTAAAATGCACCAAACACAGAACTTCGTTGGAAATCCTTAAAGCTCTTCCACTGAACTTCTTCTGCTCCGGGTATCTCCGATCCGCCTTCTAGCAGACACGTGTAGCCGTTGCAGGCCCTATCTTTAGAGATTTTCCTGAGAAAATTCCCTTCCTTTTTCTTTACACAAATCACGCTTGCATGTGCTCCCTACAACACGTATGAGGGCAAGATTTACGCATGGATATACGACCTCATATCACGTTGCGTTATTGGTCACACATACAACCGTGCGGTCCAATCGTACCACTTATAGACACTTGTTGCCCATAAATGGTAGGATCATTGGCCAGAGCGTAATACAACGAAAACTTTATCACACTCTGTTGCACGTTTTCACTTCAGGCCGTGCTCATAGATCACACAGATCACAAAGTCCACAAAGCGGGATTCAATACCGTTTTATCACATAGATCACAAAGTCCACAAAGCGGGATTCAATACACTCATACCGTTTTCAACCCACTATCATTCTTATAGTTTTCTGATCAGAAAAATCATTTCCCGTAGTCTGATAGCTCTCCCCAGAGGTATTACAGTAAAGTAAGGTATTTAAACTAAGTTTTGGAAAGCTGAAATCAATTTGTGCTATTTGTCGCTTTGCGTTATTTACCGCGTTGCGCTACTTATCGCCTGTTGTTTGAGTTACGTGGGCGTACCCAGACGCTCCGTTGCGTAATATACGCTGCGTGCGTCGGCCTTTGGATTGCGTACGCAAGTCTTTGTTAGAGACACGTGTACGCAAAGCAAAGATCCACCGTAACACAATTTATACTTTTATCAATGTAGATGATCCTTGATCATCTACCACACACCACACTGACTTCGCCTTATCTCCCAGGCAAAAACTGTGTGTTTGTCTACACTTTAACTATATTACCTTTACTCAAACTATTGAAATAGCGGCAAATCTCTCTCAGCACGTTTATCAACTATAAACTGGCAAACAGGAGAGTGACATACGAAAATACACAAATGAAAAGGAAATGCAGATATATATGTGTGCGTGCAAGACAGAAAAATAAACAGTTTTAAAAGACACTAGCGTTTTGCTCTTACCTCCGGTTCCCGGATTCCTTCAGCACCCTTTACCTAAGCGAAGCAGACGCTTATCCCGTCAGCACTACGAGGGATACAACCTCCCGCCCTTTGCTGATGGATAATGTCTGCTGATATTACCTAGTGCAGATATGTGAAGGACTGGACGGCCCCCAATTGATAAAGCTAAATATTTATCGTATATAAAACACTTTAAGAGGTCTAAGAACACTGTACGCTATCTACGTAAGAAGTACCGTAAGGGTACGCAAGTTGCGTAACGATCGCTCAACCGTAGTCGAGACGCTCAAGCGTCACGTTCGCTTACGGCCCAGAGATCACAGGCAGGCACGCTATTGGCTGCCGACTAACGTAATGATTCGCTATAGCGTAGCGGACGCTCGGGACCACGAGGAGATCACCAGCGGTGCAGACGCTTACAACGTTAAACCTTTATATCTATACCTTTAACAACGAAATATACAGTAAACCTTAGTGTGGTGATAACGTGTAAATGCAACCTGGTGTAACCTGATTAACTCACAAGCTGTTTGAGCGTCACCGACGCTCTGAGATTACTTAACACTATAAGGAATACACAGATACCTGGGTTTAGGGTCCAAAACCTATTATATGTATTATAACTATTATACTTGCAAAAGGAATCACAGTACAAATGATACACTACAATATAACATAGACTACCTAACCAGATAACTACACGGGAAATACAATACAATACAATACAATACAATTACGTTTAAGGGAAAATAAGAGAGGAAAAGGAGAAGAGAGAGAGAGAAAGAAATGGCTTACAATAACAAGAAGATCAATATGATTGCAGAGAAAGCTTACACATGTGAGGAACAATCGCTGCGCAGTCAGTCAATGCTGAGAATCTTTGTTTAGAAAGTACTTGAGCTTACCCATGCTGCCTGTCCCTATATACACAACACCCAGCAACACAATTGTCCCTACAATGCCGCATGGGGCAGAAGCTTGACTCCATTTTGGGAAAACTCCACTTGATTCCAAAGACTACACCACATGGCTGAAAGGGGGAGGGGAAAATACCCGGCGGCAGCCATTTTAGATTTGCAGGCCCAAACACATGGCACTCTCTACTACACCACAATCACATAGCAGAAAACACAAGACTCCATTTATTCCAAAATGTCCAAGCCTCAAAACAACGCATATGTTCTGATTTTACAATTCCAAACAATCTAAATACTTCACAGGGCACAAACAAGTTACATTCACACAGCTGCGCAAGCCTCACCATCCCCAAGCCATTTGTTTCTCCAAACCAACCACTCTATGCTTACCCATCATTCCACAACTACCCCACCACAAAACACACATTTAAAACTACTCTATGCCAATAAGCCATGAGATATTGAGATTATGATACTTAGCCTTTTATGCCTGGCGATGATCCAGCCATGCTTCTGAGACCTCTGTTCTGAGTGCACCCACATCACATCTGCTCTCTGTGGCAACCAGCAACACTGACCCCAACCCCCCCCAGACAGGAACTATCCTCCTGTGTGTCTGTTCCTAGGGGAGGGGTCTCTCTCTCTCCTTTGTATATGCTAATCAGGTTCAGCCCTGAAAATCTTAGTAAAGGATTTGCTTGATCATCCATTGTTCCCAACAAAGTGATTTTAGCTTTTATACATTCAATCATATCTATCCGCTACAATGTCCCACAACTTAATAACAAGTATCAAATTAATCTACGCATTGAGCTGGTTGTTTTAATACCAAACATGATGTCTGGTGCTTGATATTATTATAATTATGTACTGTATGAAATAAGTGTCGAATCCATCTCCGTGCCATGTCCGAGCAAATGCGTGTGTTTCCATATATTGCTGTGCTCGCTGCGCATATTTGCAAGTATAGCGACTTAAATGTGTGTGGTTTGTATGCTCTCTCTATGTAATATTTTTTTTGACTTTGACAGTGTATATTGATACTGGCCGGTATCTTACTGTATTAATTGTGCATATTTAAACTTATTATTTTTTTAAATTTATGCAAAGTGAGAAGCGCTGTCTTATTTGGTTGTTTGGTTTATTATGTACGTCCAATCCCATGAGACGGCAATGTCACTTCGAGTTTGCCTCGATCCTTGTCTGCTCCCACTCATTCCTTTGATACACTGATGACCCCCCCTCACTGCAAACTGGTTTCTTGGAATGTTACGGGTCTCAACACTCCGATCAAGCGAAAGAAAGTGATAACCCATTTGCGGAGGTTGAGACTCGACATTGCTCTACTGCAAGAGACTCATTGGGTGCGAGAAGAAGACTCGACCCTTAGGGCACGTTGGATCGGGGAATGTATTTCAGCCTCTTATAGAAATAAGTCCCGGGGAGTTGCCATAGTATTTCGTAGAGGTTTACGATATGATATTTTAGATAGAATGGAAGACCCGGACGGGCGGTTCTTATTGATAGATGTTGATATAGACGGGACCAAATATACCTTACTTAACATTTATGCTCCGAATGTGGCCCCAGACCGTTTTTTAGCTAAAATTACACAACTGGTAGCGAGACGCCACATCTACAATTTAGTTATAGCGGGTGATTTTAACTCCATAGATGACCCTATGATCGACAAGTCTCTGCCAATAAATTAGACTTTACCTCACTCTTGGTATCATATACAAGTGCTCAAAACGACTCTTCAAGTAAGCGATCCATGGAGACTTTTACATGATGGCGACCACACATATACCCACCTTTCCAGGGCGCATCAGTCACTTTCCAGAATTGACTTCTTTTTATTGGCAAATTCTTGAATGACACAGGTAAAACGGGCTGAGATCCATGATATCTTGATCTCTGATCACGCTCCGATATCTTTGGATCTATGGCATCATGCGGTGGTGGAGACGACTCGCCTTTGGCATTTCCCGGACTACATAGCTAAATCTGAGGATTTCAGAAATTTCCTTACGACCTCATGGTCAAATTACCAAGATGACAATATCGAAAGTTGGGATGACATTGTCTTGTTCTGGGAGGCGTCAAAGGCACTCATGCGAGGCCACATTATACAATATGTGGCCAGACGTAAGAGAGAATATGCTAAACTGTATAATGACTTACAGAAATCAGTGTCGCAAACCTTTAGACTATACCAACTGAATCATTCGGATTCCACTTTGGATAATTATTTACAATCCAGAAAGGCTCTTGAAGCTTTTTTGGTCGCACAGGCTAGATCCAGTTGGATCACTCCAAGCAGATGTATTTTAAGTGGGGAAACAAATCTGGCAGGTTGCTGGTCCTTATGGCTAAACCACATAAAAAACGTTCCTTTATTACAGCTATTAGAGACCCGGCTACCAACACGACGTGTATTAATACTCGAGATATACTTGATCAATTTCACAGCTACTATACAACCTTATATCAGGATATCCCCATCTCAAAGGACCAACAGGATCATCTATTATCTTTAGCTCGGTTACCCAAATTGTCCCAGGAACAGAGAGATAGTCTAGTCAAGGATATAACGGAGGAGGAGTTGAGAATGGTTATAAAGGGATTGTTGCCCCATAAGTCTCCTGGCCCAGATGGATTTTCTGGCATGTACTACAAATTGTAGGAGACTGAAATATTACCCACATTATTGACTCTGTTCAACAAAGTGTTAAAAGATAATCCAACTTTTCCTTCTTTTACTGATCCTTACACCTCCCTAATTCTAAAACCTGATAAGGACCCTTTGATGATGGACTCATACATGCCGATATCTCTCCTTAATGTCGATTTGAAATTATTAGCTAAGATTATGGCCAATAGATTACAAGTCATCCTGCCGGATTTGTTGACCAGTCACCAGACGGGATTTGTTAGGGGGCGACATTCTGTAAGAGCAATAAGAATGGCATTAGCAGCAGTGGTAGCGGGAACCCAAACATTGCATCCAAACAGCATTCTACTCAGTTTGGATACAAATAAGGCCTTTGACTCAGTGGCATGGCCACATCTGTTTGCGATATTGATAGGAGAGGTTTTGACCCGATTTTCACTAATTTAATTAAATATTTCTATACCCAACCAAAAACATCCTTGTTAATTAATGGAGTGCGGGGAGATCACATATATATGTTTCGGGGAACGCGCCAGGGTTGCCCATTATCCCCCCTACTGTTTAATTTATGTATAGACCCTCTGTTCCGCATTCTACAATCTTGGGTGGAATTTAAAGGCATAAAGGTGGGTGGGGCAGAATTGAAACTGTCTGCTTTTGCGGATGACGTATTATTATATATTGATGACCCGAAAACGTCTCTGCAGAAAATTTTAGGGAAATTGGAAGAATTTGGTGAAATCTCAAGATTTACAGTTAACCTGGCCAAGACAGTGGGTCTCTACCTGCACCCTCGGATTACCACTCCGCACTGGGGGCGACTAATAGCAGTGAGGTGGGCAAGATCATATATAGACTACTTAGGTATTCGTCTCCCCAAGCGGCCGGCAGAGCTGTACAAATTGAACATCCCTACGGCACTAACAGATACGGCAAGGGAGCTGGAGGGCTGGGCACACCTGATGCTGGCGTATGTTGGGAGAGCGAATCTCATTAAAATGGTGACGTTTCCAAGATGGTTTATATGTATTACAGGCTTTACCTCTTCTTTTATCTCAAAAGGATATTGGTTCATTGAATGCCCATTTCAGACGATTTATATGGGGAGCGAAAAGACCGCGCATAGGGCTGATAAAATTGCAACAATCGGTTGCCAATGGAGGGATTAACTTCCCTAATATTTTATATTATAACCGAGCGGCGGTATTGAGATATCTACGAGACTGGCTGTCTGACACTGACCTATATGCAAACACTTCGATAGAACAACAGTTTTTAATTAACTGTAACTTGACGGGTTTGCTACATCTACAGGATGGTGAAGTAGATGATAATATACGTAATAACCCTTTATTATGGACTACAAAGCGCCTTTGGCATATACTCCGACATAGACAAGACTTAAACCCCTATAACTCTCTTTTTTCACAATTCCTTCACAATCCTGATTTTCAGGGCGGGCTGGCAGCCTCTCCTTTCGATAGACTAAACTTAGAAGGACTACATAATGTGGGGTCACTTTTAGATAAGGATACTAAAGCACCTCTTTCATATACTCAAGCATCAGAGAGGTTCCCGAGTTTCCAGAGATACCCTTTTGCATATATGCAGGCGAAACACTATACTATATCGGTGATAGGCAAATTGTCTTGACAATGACTGGAATAATTCTTTAGATATGCTGCTAAGGTCGGATTTGACAGTGAAGGGAGCAATCTCACTCCACTATACTTTCCTGAGGCAAACCCTCAACCACAATCTTATTCAGTCTGGTATGAACTCTTGGATACGCATTATCCCCTCTTTGACTTGTGAGGGATTGTAGAAGACACTATGTTGGTCGAGGAAAATAATTCCGGCAATGCAGTATCAGGAAATGTTCTTGAATATTTATCATAGAGCTTACTTTTCACCCCATAGACAACATTTAGCAGGATTGATACCATCCGCTTCTTGTCCCAGATGCCATGCGGATATAGTGGATATATATCATTATTTCTGGAAATGCCCGATGCTGAGATTGTTCTTGCTCAAAGTAAGACAGTTCGCTCTCAATAACTTAGTAAACTATGTTCCTTTTACTGACATATGGGCAATATTCGGTATGTTACCAAGAGAACAACGAATAGAGAGGGGATGTAAACGTTTGTTATTAATTATAAGTGCGACCTCTCGTAAGGCCATCTTGCAGACATGGATTGAGGCAACTCCCCCCACCCTGAAATTGTTTAAGGATAAACTACACCATGTATTTAACATGGAGTGGATTGACACCATGCTAGAAAAAGAAAAGCGTTCAGCTGGGTTCTTTGGAACCTGGGAAAGCTATATTGATACCCTGCCGTTTGACATGCGATCCAGAATACATGAATCCCTAAAACTCACACATTGGTACACTAGTCGGGAACTATTTGGAGACCCGCCGATAAATGTGTTACCGTGAGCGCCCTAGCGAACCCACTATATCTTCAGGGTAAAGAGACGGATTGCGACAAGAAAAGTCGGAGGGAATTGTTTCCTAAACACAGTCTTATGGGAAAGGACATTGAACTTTATTTTTGTATAATAGATATATCTCCTTCTTATTGAGCTATGCTGCTGATGCAAGATTTCAGTTTGATATGTTTAGATAACCTCATGAAGGATGTTATATAAGATATGCTGCACGGAATTTTTTTTTTTGTCATTTTATATGTTTTTATTATCAAGAAAACTGTACACGTTATGGTATTTTACGTGTTTCAATAAAAAAATATATAAAAAAATAAATAATGCAGCGTAATGAGACGCTGTATTTACTGTATGCAGTGTAATGAGATGCATTAGTAAAGTAGTCCTTACTATATACAGTATTTCTGTATTGTATTTTACGGGAGACCACACACATGCGCAGTCGTGATTGTAAAAAGCGACATCTGGTGGATGATCGCAGGTATTACACGTAAAGGTAACGCCAAACGCTCTGTCTGCCTCCGTGCGACTGGGCACGTCTCTCTGTGACTAGGCATGCCTCCCTGTGCCCCGGTACGCTGCGTATGCCCGATCGGGACTAACACCTCAGCCAGTCAAGATAACGGAGTCTCCATCTGTATGTATATTATATATACAGATACTAAACTAATGCAAAATAAGGACGTAGTGAGACACAAACTTTTAATTATCACTTTATTTTACTTTACTATGTATGTTTAATTCACAAATCAGACAAATGTAATATTTTATAATAAAAGGCATATTTTAAACAATTTCTCCAGTGCGCCAGCAAAAAAACATCTCTTTCTTTCTTATTACTCCAGAAAACATGTTGTCTAGGGCAGCACCACTGCTTGTATAACCAGACAAATGATGTCTTCATAAGTAATCGGGGACATTTAAACAATAAGAATACTGGTGCAGAAGGTATACTTCTCCTTCCCCAATTTACCCTTTTTGCACATAGAGGCCTTCAACCTGAACCATTCCATCCACACTCACAATCTTCCATCTCACTCACATCCTGGTTTTTGTTGCACATAAACCGCTTTTCTTGGTCATTGGCATTGGGAAGGCTTGGCTTGATGGGCTTTCCCTGTAAATCTTGTGAAATGGCAAATCAGCTTTATACCATTCCACCGCTGTGACAGTCTCTTTGAATCAAGTTACTTCTTTCGCCTTCAGGATCAGCACCACTAGTAGCATGACAATTAACGGTAATACAAGAATTTCCGGTGTCAAGGTAGAAACCACTGAGCACAAGATTGCATTATATGTGGATGATGTCCTCCTCCTATCAATAGCAGATACTTTCCATTCCTTGCAACCACTATTTGCTGAGATGGATCTCTAAGCTCAATTTTCAGGGTACAAGATTAACACCCAGATAACAAAAATGTCACAGCCAAGGGGTAATGCTCCCAAAAACCGGCCTTCCTTCTTACTCGGACGACCAGAAACCAGTGAGCTGTAACAACCAGAAGGTGCGGTATTCGCACGGCGGTGACTGATTCTGTGGGCAAGTCTGGGACTGCTGTGAATGATGCACTGGATTGCATAGGGCAGGATTCCGGGATTACCTCACATGGCACACGTGTGTGTTGAATGGGGTTCGGGGTGCTCTGCCGGCATTCCACTTGATGGACGTTTTCATCTTGCTCTGTATCAGCTGATATGTCTCTGACCAATTCTGTCCAGTCTGGCGTCCAGCTAACACTTCAAGACAATCCTGAACATCCTTTGGGTATAAAACTTCCTGCTTTGCGGGGACAAGGTTGTCAGTGCTATTAGTCATCAGCTGTGCATGTGAGCATTGTCTCTGTGCTCTCCAGCTATCCTATCGGTTCCAGGGAATTGTGATTCACGTATAGTCACTCACTAAGTATCTTCAGTGTATTGTACATAGTGGCGCAGTCCACTACCATTGGTGCAAGTCCAATATTCTGAACCATCGATCCAATTCCGATATTCTCAACCATTAGTGCAAATCCAATATTCTCAACTCTCAGTGCAAGTCCGATATTCTCAACCATCGGTGCAAGTCCAATATTCTCAACCATTGGTGCAAGTCCGATATTCTCAAACCATCGGTGCAAGTCCTGTATTCTCTACCATGTGGGCAAGACCAATATTCCTATAACAGTCCTTTCCAGTGCTAACCCAGGTGACACAGACAGGGGGTCGCGACCATCTCGTCAGGTTCAGCTAAGCCCAAATTCTCTTGCAGGAATCCCTGGTGAATTCCACCGATGGTGTAAGATTCCACACCCCTGTTTTGTGTCTTAGTCGACTACCTGGTGTTAGTTTATGTACTCTGTCTGCCTCATTTGTCTCTGATGCGAAGGAACTATGGGCCTAATTCAGCATGGACCGTTGATGTGAAAAAAATCGCACATCCACAATCCAGTCCTCTGATATGAGAGGGAACAACCAGCACAGGGCAAGTCCGCCTCCCATGCTGGATCCAGCACCCCCTACCCCCATTTTTAGAGTTGCCCTCTAACTATGCTAAGGCAGACGGCAACCCGCTATCTTTTGGATTGCAGTGGCTGCATGTGACGTCACGCAGCCGCTGTGGCCCGCCCCACAAACGGTCCGGATACTACTGCGGTGACCGGACTGCACCCCCCCAATGCAGCAGCGACGCCCCCTCACACCGCATGAACGCCTCTGCCTGTCAATCAGGCAGAGATGTTTGCACAAGTGAGATGCTGTTGCATCTTACACTGTGCGCACGTGCAGTGCGTCTTCTGCGCGTGTGCACACTGCACAGGGCGTCAGCATGCGAACGTTGCCACAGCTGCGTTCCATGCTGAATTAGGCCCTATATTAAACCTCCTAACACCATCCACAAACCCAACACCGCACAGCCCCACATCAAGGTATGAGATCCATCTACAGCAAATCCTAACAAGAAGCTATGAGCAGCTTTGCAATTGCAATCCTTGCCATCACATCTAAAAATAATTATCCAGAAGCACAAGATGGTTGCTGGAGAAGTAGTGCATCCGAAGGCCGACATATTTGGTGGAGTTGTCCTAAACTCTTGAGTCTGGTGGAATATCACCGATTTAATTTCCAACGCATTCCAAATCATTGTCCCTTGATCTAGCAAATTGTTTCTTCTCCCTTTATGAAAAGAGGCTACGTGACATCAGTATAAAATGTTATAACATATAGTTTCTGCCAGTTCCTGCAAATTGGCAGCTGACTACAAGCCTAATCCCTATCTCTCCAAATGCTAATATTCAGATTATGGTATGTCTGCTGCAGGTCTGTAACAGGGTGCTAATGTACCCTGTGGTTCTCACGCCACCTGGACAGCGTTGAAACCATAATTAGTTGCCCCAAGGGTGGAGGTCCATTCCATTGGCTCACTTATACCCCTTTTACACTGCACAAGGTCGCTGTGCAGTGTGTATGGGCCCATGGCGAATTCCCGCGTCGGCTGACCCGGTAATTCAACCTGGGAATACAGCAGTGTTATTCCCGGGTTGAATACCGAGTCAGGGGCAGTGTGAATGGGTTGCCAGGTCGATGCAACATGGAATCCGTTCACTACATAGTTAGAGGCAGTGTGGGGATGAGCTTATCTCCCAGCGTTGCATCTGCCACGATGCCCGCTCCACTCCCAGCTGCTATGGCAACCTGACCCGGCATATTGCCAGGTCGGGAAGCCAGCTTTTAGGGTCCAATACCGGGTCCCACCTGCAAAGGAGCCACAGCTGCTCAGAAATGCTCCAAGCAGCAGAACTGCTCCAGCGTCACTAGGGGAGAAGACATAGCATCTCTCCCCACACAGTGCGTGAGCTGGATGACGGTGCTGGCTGCAGCCGATGGCAGGTACAGCTGGTACAGACCCCAGGCTGTCCCTCCCTGTGTGGCCAAACGGGTGGTCTTCAGGTTGCCGGCGGCCGGGGTCCCGGTGACCACCATACCGGCGCCGGAATCCTGACCACCGGCATACCGACATTTTTTCTCCCTCTTGGGGGTCCACGACCCCCCTGGAAGAGAATAGATAGCGTAGCGCGCCACCATGCCCGGAGCGTGGCGAGCACAGCGAGCCTACAGAGCCCACAAGGGGCTAATTTGCGCTCTCGCCCAGCTGTCGGTATGTCTGCGGTCAGGATTCCGGCGCCGGTATGGAGGTCACTGGGTGCCCGGCCTCCTGCATACCATACTACACCCGGCCAAACAACCCTTCTTACAGCCCTGGTCTGCTGTATGAAATATATTACCAGCGTACTCATTAACTCTTTTGACAGAGTCTGGATCCCATGGCTTTCAGTACATGGCTCTTACTCCTCATTTGGGTAACAATTTCAGAAATCCTTGTTCCTGTACATCAGGGGTGGGGAACCTCTTTTCTAACAAGGGTCATTTGGATGTTTATAAAATCCTTCGGGGGTCATACAAAATGATCAACTTAAAAATTAGCCTGCCCCCAGTAGTTAAGCCCGAAGTCAGTAGTTATGCCCCCAACAGATATATCCCCAGTCAGTTGTTATGCCCCATTAGGTATGCCCTCAGTCAGTTATTTTGCCCTATTAGATATGCCCCCAGTCAGTTATTATGCACCATTAGGTATGCCCTCAGTCAGTTATTTTGCCCTATTAGATATGCCCCCAGTCAGTTATTATGCACCATTAGATATGCCCCCTAGTAGTGCCGCTTACATACACACATTAAAAGAAAAAAAAATCCCAGCCCTTCTTCCGGACCGCTGCCCTTCGCCTGGCCGCCCGCTCCTCGGAACTATGGGAGAGCAGTCATGACATCTCTCCCATAGCGCTGCACAGCCGCACACATACAACACTGCCTGAGCCGGAAGCCGGAGCTCAGGAGTGAGCTCCTGCCTCCGGAAGCTGCTGAGGGGAAGGAGCCGGGGGCCTGCTAGTAACAAAATCTCAGCGGGTGCCCGGCATCTCCCTCGGTTAGGTAAGCCCGTCCGGGCCGGATCAAGTGGCTTTGCGGGCCTTATACGGCCCATGGGCCTGAGGTTCCCCACCCCTGCTGTACATCATACAGTCTCGTCGGTCCGATTTTCTCCACTCTCATCTTATCATGAGCCAGCTCTTTATTTTCCTCTCCTATTTCAGACGTGCCCCTCTATACAGTTTGTCATGCCGTTCTAATTACTTCCCTTTCCCTTGTTTGTTTAAAAATGGTAACTTTACTGGGCAGTGTATACTACTGTATACCAATTTCTTCTATGTGTGATATTATCTCTCTGTTGTCATTTTATGTTTATACTGACCTCTTAATAAAAATGTTTTGAACATAAATAAACAACTTACCCACTCCTACCAGATGTAATGACGCCCGAGATCGCCGGAGGTGCGAGATGCCAGCTGATCTCTGACTTTTTTTAAAGGGCCAATCACATACAAGGCACAGTTTTGCCTTGTAAGTGATTGCCCCTGTCAAAAAAACGTCCGAGATCGGTCGGCATCTCTCACCTCCAGCAATCCGGCCCAAGGTCTCTCCCTATTTACTAAGCCATCATAAGTTACGATTGTGTATCACAGACTATAGCCTTTGATGATCATGGGATGGGGGGACAGTTTCATATAGGAACTGTCCTACAGACATCAGCACATTTGGGAGGTTCTCTATAAATGTCATACAATATGAATTACAAATACAGTATACTGACAAATGGCATTTTCAGTGCCGTAACTAGACATTTTAGCGCTGTGTGCAAGAAACAGCATTGGCGCCCTCTCCCTTCCATAACAGAGGCAGTGCACGCCATAGGCGCGCTTCAAAACTATAGGGGTGTGGCCACAAAATAATACCAGTTCATATTACGCTGCACAGTAGTGTCCATTATTCAAATTACGCCGAACAGTAGCGCCACTACACCAGGTAGAGATTGACCCTATTTTACACAATACGGCAGACAGTGTCCCTCTTTTTTACACAGTATGGCAGAGAGTGTCCCTCTTTTTACACATTACGACAGACAGTTTTTTTACACAGTACGGCAGACCGTGTCCCTCTTTTTTACACAGTACGGCAGACAGTGTCCCTCTTTTTAAACAGTACGACAGACCGTGTCCCTCTTTTTACACATTACAACAGACAGAGTCCCCATTTTACACATTACAGCAGACAGTGTCCCTCTTTTTTACATAGTACGGCAGACAGTGTCCCTCTTTTTATACAGTACGGCAGACAGTGTCCCCCTTTTTACACATTACGACAGACAGAGTCCCCATTGTACATATTACAGCAGAGCCCCCATTTTACACAGTACGGCAGTATCCCTCTTTTTTGCACAGTACGGCAGACAGTGTCCCTCTTTTTATACAGTACGGCAGACAGAATCCCCATTTTACACATTACAGCAGAGTCCCCATTTCTCTTACGTACTAGAGGATGCTGGGGACCCCAAAAGGACCATGGGGTATAGACAGGATCCGTAGGAGACATGGGCACACTATAAGACTTTGAATGGGTGTGAACTGGCTCCTCCCTCTATGCCCCTCCTCCAGACCTCAGTTAGATTCTGTGCCCAGAGAGACTGGACACACACTAGGGGAGCTCTCCTGAGTTTCTCTGAAAAGACTTTATGTTAGGTTTTTTATTTTCAGGGAGACCTGCTGGCTACAGGCTCCCTGCTTCGTGGGAGTGAGGGTAGAGAAGCAGACCTACTTCTTCTGAGTTAAAGGCTCTGCTTCTTAGGCTACTGGACACCATTAGCTCTAGAGGGTTCGATCACTTGGTGCGCCTAGCTGCTTGTTCCCGGAGCCGCGCCGTCAACCCCCTCACGGAAGCCAGAAGAAAGAAGCCGGGTGAGTATATAGAAGAACAGAAGACTTCAGTGACGGCAGAAGACCTCGGTAACGAGGTACAGCGCAGCAGTTGCGCTGCTGTTAGGGTCTCCTGCCCTGTGCTGCCACGTCGTCATGGCAACCGGGAGACAAGTGCTAGCGGAGTAACCTGAGTGCAGCTGATACTCCGGTTCGGGTCTTTTGCTGTGCAGTGGTTATAGGTTCTGTGCACGGCAGGGGATCCGGTGCTGGTTTTTGTGCTCACAGTCTGTGAGGTCTGAGTGGGGCGTGGACAGCACCTGCTTTATAAGGCCTCTTCTCAGGGTAAGCAGATGCTGCTGAATCTTTGTTGGTTAGTCAGTTCCTGAAAGTTAACCAGTACTGTGTAGCTTTGTATTTGTTTGTTGCTTACTGCAAATAGGCCTGGGGATTTGGTATTACACTCTGCCAATCCAGACCTAGCAGTAAGACTGGAGTCAGTCGTTTAGCTTGCTGGAGTTCTGTTACTACTCTGTGAACTTAGCAAGTTTGCGGCTGTATTCTAAGACTTGCCTGTCTAATCCTGTCTCACTGTGCTAGGTGTCAGGGGTCAGTTTAGTGGCAGTAAGCTGAACCTGTGCACTGCAAGTGAGAATTAGGATTGTGGAGACTCTCCTTGTGTCTATCATTCCATCTCTGACCAAGGAGTTTACTGCCACACCCGTTGGTAACCCTTTAGGGTTTTGCTGTTGCCCTTAGCAACAGCATTTCGGGTTCTCTACGTATTAAAACACAACATCTTGCTTTTCCCATCTGAGCATTTCTAATACAAGGGAGATACCCAGTTCCTTAGCCTCTGGGCTTCTCTGTTCACTTTGTGTGTATTTTGTTACCCTATCACCTTCTGTGTACGTTATGTCATATTCCCCAGTCTGTCTGTGAGTCCATTTGTTTTGCATGACAGTTCAAACACCAGTGCATTCCTGCAGGCACTGGAGTGCATAACAGTTCTGACACCAGTACTTTCCTGCAGGCACTGGTGTGCATAACATATTCAGCAGCCTAATACTCCTGTTGAAATTTTGTGGGAATATGGAGCATACACCTCAAAATACGTTGCAACAGGTGGTCGATCAGGTGCAGGTCCTGACTCGACAATTTAATGATTTGTCCATTAAAATGCACACCTCCCAGGCTGCTGGCGGAGCTCCCGCAGCAGCAGCACCTGCAGGGGTTAAGGAGCCGAAAGTAAATCTCCCGGATCGTTTTTCTGGAGATCGCTCGCAGTTCTTTTGTTTCAAGGAGAGCTGCAAGCTATACTTCCGGCTTAGGCCTCAGTCTTCTGGGTCGGAGATTCAGCGGGTGGGCATAGTGATTTCCTTGCTACAAGGAGACCCACAGGTCTGGGCATATGGGTTGCAGCCTGACTGTTCGTCGCTTAAAAGTGTTGATGCTTTTTTTACGGCACTGGGCATGTTGTATGATGACCCTGACAAGACGGCCTCAGCCGAGGCTCAGATTTCGATCCTTAAGCAAGGGCAAAGGCCAGTTGAGGTTTACTGTACGGAGTTTCGGAGGTTGGCCCATGATACCCAGTGGAATGACCCAGCCCTGAGACACCAGTACCGAAGAGGTCTTTCTAACCAGATAAAGGACCAACTGGTACAATATCCCTTGCCTGATAGCTTGGATCAGCTCATGCAGTTATCCATCCGGGTGGATAGACGGCTGAGAGAGTGTAGGCTTGAAAGGGAGACTGAGATTTCCTTCCTTCCCAAGGGAACCTCAGACTCTGAGGAATTTTCCGAGGAGCCTATGCAGATTGGGGCTACCCGCCTCTCCTCGCGTGAGAAGACGCGGAGGAGACAGCAGGGGTTGTGTTTGTACTGTGGGAATAAAGGTTATGTGGTAGTATCATGCCCAGAAAAGCCGGAAAACTTCAGGGCCTGAGGGTGATGGGAAATATCCTGTCAGGCCAGAAGTCAGAATTTCCCAAGAAGACTTTTATCATTCCGGTGACCTTGAAGATCCTCGGTCAAACTGTCAAGACTGAGGCCTTTGTGGACAGTGGGGCCGACGGGGTTTTTATGGACCGCCAATTCGCCCTGAAACACTCTGTTCCCTTAGTACCCTTGGCATCGGAAATTGAGATTTGTGGGTTAAACGGGGAACCATTATCCCAAGGTAAAATTACCTCTTGCACTAGCCAGATTTCTTTGTTTATTGGAGCCACACACTCTGAAAAATTGTCCTTTTATGTGACTGTCTGTACTTTTGCCCCATTGGTGTTGGGGTTACCCTGGTTAAGGGCCCACAATCCTCAATTTGACTGGGTCTCTGGGGAGCTTCTTAGTTGGGGTACTGATTGTTTCAGGAGTTGCTTGAGCCTTCCAGTCAGGCTCTCGCAGCTAAGTTTTGCCAGGATTGCCAGGGTGTTATGCAGATTTTGCGGACGTGTTCTCCAAAAAAGTTGCGGAGGTACTACCTCCCCATCGCCCCTATGACTGTGCCATTGATTTGTTGCCAAATGCTAAGCTTCCCAAGAGCAGGTTGTACTCCCTGTCACGTCCTGAGACTCAGGCTATGGCAGAGTACATTCAGGAGAACTTGGCTAAGGGATTTATCAGACCTTCACAGTCTCCAATTGGGTCGGGGTTCTTCTTCGTGGGTAAAAAGGACGGTTCGTTGCGACCCTGCATCGACTTCAGGGAATTGAACCGTATCACGATTAAAAACTCATACCCACTGCCTCTCATTTCGATCTTGTTTGACCAGCTTCGTACTGCCACCATTTTTTCTAAGATTGACCTACGCGGTGCGTACAATCTAATCCGAATAAGAGAGGGGGATGAATGGAAGACTGCCTTTAATACCCACTCAGGGCATTATGAATATTTGGTGATGCCTTTTGGGCTCTGTAATGCCCCGGCAGTCTTCCAGGATTTCATGAATGATGTGCTCAGGGAATATTTGGATAGATTCTTAGTTGTATACTTAGATGACATCCTAATCTTCTCCCATTCCCTGGAGGAACATCGGAAGCATGTACGCTTAGTCCTCCAGAAACTCAGAGACCACCGGCTTGGGGCGAAGCTGGAGAAGTGCGAATTTGAAGTTCAGCAAATCGCATTTCTAGGATATATTATCTCCCCAGAAGGTTTCCAAATGGAGGGTTCCAAGGTACAGGCAGTCCTGGATTGGGTGCAGCCCACTAGTTTGAAGGCGCTTCAGCGTTTCCTGGGCTTTGCAAATTTTTATAGACGATTTATCGCTGGATTTTCGTCTATAGTGGCGCCCTTGGTGGCATTCACTAAGAAAGGGGCGGATGTTGCTCACTGGTCTTGTGAGGCTAAAGCGGCTTTTGCCCGTCTCAAAAGGGCATTTGTTTCGGCCAAGGTGCTGCGACACCCAGATCCAGAGCGTCCTTTTGTGGTGGAGGTGGATGCCTCTGAGATGGGTATTGGGGCAGTGCTTTCTCAGATGGGAGTGTCTGATAATCGCCTTCATCCCTGTGCTTACTTTTCCCGTAAATTTTCGCCTGCCGAGATGAATTATGACGTGGGTAACCGGGAATTGTTGGCTATTAAGGATGCACTCGAGGAGTGGAGACACTGGCTTGAGGGGGCTAAGTTTGTGGTCTCAATTCTCACTGACCATAAGAATCTGGCATATTTAGAGTCAGCAAAGCGTCTCAATGCCAGGCAGGCACGATGGGCTTTGTTTTTTGCTCGCTTTAATTTTTTGATAACATATCGCCCTGGGTCAAAAAACATCAAGGCTGATGCGCTCTCGCGGAGTTTTGCTCCAATCCAGGAGACCACCGAGGAGCCGTTGCCCATTGTTTCCCCATCATGTATTAAAGTGGGCATTACCTCTTATCATTAGTCCTTAGAGCACAGGAGCAGGCTCCTCCAGACCTTCCGGTAGGTCTTTTGTTTGTGCCTCCTAGGTTAAGACAGCGAGTGTTCCTGGAATTCCATGCCAAGTAGTCGGCAGGTCACCCGGGTATTGCCAGAACTCGGGAGTTGCTATCTAGGGCGGTGTGGTGGCCCTCGGTGGCTAAGGATGTGGATCAGTGGGTTCGGGCATGTGACATCTGTGCCCGAAATAAGACTCCTAGAGGGGTTCCTGTTGGCCCATTACATCCACTCTCTATCCCATCTAAGCCATGGACCCACATTTCAATGGATTTTGTGGTGGACTTGCCCAAATCCTCGGGGATGACAGCCATCTGGGTTGTCGTTGACAGGTTTTCGAAGATGGCGCACTTCGTCCCACTGGTTGGGCTGCCATCGGCCAGACGCCTGTCTGAATTATTTATGCTGCATGTTGTGCGTCTCCACGGGTTGCCACTTGATGTGGTCTCTGACCGCGGATCCCAGTTTGTGGCCAAATTCTGGAGGGCATTTTGTTCCGATCTCCAGATTTCTGTCAGCTTGTCGTCAGGCTACCATCCGCAGTCTAATGGGCAGACTGAAAGGGTGAACCAGTCCTTGGAGCAGTTCCTCAGGTGTTATGTCTCCAAGTGTCAGACTGACTGGGTTGCTCATCTGTCCATGGCGGAGTTTGCCTATAACAACGCGGCCCACTCTGCTACAGGGATCTCTCCCTTGCTTTGTGTGTATGGGCATCATCCTAAGGCCAATTCTTTTGACCCCCTGGACTCCATGCCTGGTGGTTCCTCTGTGGTTTCGGTCCTTAGAGGTATTTGGCGGAAAGTGAAGAAAGCCCTTGTGTCTGTGTCATTAGTGACCAAAAGGGTTTTTGATAAGCGGAAAAGACCCTGCAGCTTCAAATTAGGAGACTTCGTCTGGTTGTCTACCAAGAATTTGAAGTTGAGACAGCCATCTCATAAGTTAGGCCCCCGGTTCATCGGCCCTTATAAGATCACCAGGGTTATCAATCCGGTGGCATTTCAGTTAGATCTGCCCCGTTCTTTGGGTATCAATAAAACATTTCATTGTTCCCTTTTAAAACGGGCGATTAGTAATCCTTCTTCCAGTGGAAGACCTTCCCCTCTTCTGATACGTGGCCAGAGGGAGTTTGTTGTTGAAAGGATTCTTGACTCCAAGGTGGTTCGGGGTCGGCTGTCATTTTTGGTGCACTGGAAGGGGTATGGCCCGGAGGAGCGGTCGTGGGTGCGCAGTTGTGATCTTCATGCCCCCAGACTGATACGCTCTTTCTTCTCGCAGTTCCCCGATAAACCCGGTGGTAGGGGTTCTTTGACCCCTCGTCAGAGGGGGGGTACTGTTAGGGTCTCCTGCCCTGTGCTGCCACGTCGTCATGGCAACCGGGAGACAAGTGCTAGCGGAGTAACCTGAGTGCAGCTGATACTCCGGTTCGGGTCTTTTGCTGTGCAGTGGTTATAGGCTCTGTGCACGGCAGGGGATCCGGTGCTGGTTTTTGTGCTCACAGTCTGTGAGGTCTGAGTGGGGCGTGGACAGCACCTGCTTTATAAGGCCTCTTCTCAGGGTAAGCAGATGCTGCTGAATCTTTTTTGGTTAGTCAGTTCCTGAAAGTTAACCAGTACTGTGTAGCTTTGTATTTGTTTGTTGCTTACTGCAAATAGGCCTGGGGATTTGGTATTACACTCTGCCAATCCAGACCTAGCAGTAAGACTGGAGTCAGTCGTTTAGCTTGCTGGAGTTCTGTTACTACTCTGTGAACTTAGCAAATTTGCGGCTGTATTCTAAGACTTGCCTGTCTAATCCTGTCTCACTGTGCTAGGTGTCAGGGGTCAGTTTAGTGGCAGTAAGCTGAACCTGTGCACTGCAAGTGAGAATTAGGATTGTGGAGACTCTCCTTGTGTCTATCATTCCATCTCTGACCAAGGAGTTTACTGCCACACCCGTTGGTAACGCTTTAGGGTTTTGCTGTTGCCCTTAGCAACAGCATTTCGGGTTCTCTACGTATTAAAACACAACATCTTGCTTTTCCCATCTGAGCATTTCTAATACAAGGGAGATACCCAGTTCCTTAGCCTCTGGGCTTCTCTGTTCACTTTGTGTGTATTTTGTTACCCTATCACCTTCTGTGTACGTTATGTCATATTCCCCAGTCTGTCTGTGAGTCCATTTGTTTTGCATGACAGTTCAAACACCAGTGCATTCCTGCAGGCACTGGAGTGCATAACAGTTCTGACACCAGTACTTTCCTGCAGGCACTGGTGTGCATAACAGCTGCGCACCATGCTCCCACACATACTTCCAACGGCACTTGCAGGGTGCAGGGCGCAGGGGGGGCGTCCTGGGCAGCATGTTACTGAAGGTTAACACTGGCTAAAGAGATATATTATAAGTGACTAGGCACTAAATATAAGCCCCCGCCAGTATAAAGATTCAAAATTGAGCGGGACTACAGCGCGCCGAGATGGGGGTGTGGCTTAGCACTCACAGCTTACCAGCGCCATTTTCTCTCTTCATAGACTGCAGAGACGCTGGCCCGGATCCTCCACTCTCCTGATCAAGTAACATGGAGCAATAATTTGGTGCTATTATAACAGCGCAGACATCTGATTTTCTTTCTCAGTATTGAAATAGGCGCTGGGGTGTGAGCTGGTAAACTCCCTCTGTGTTTCTCTAACAGTCTACCCTGTGGGTCTGTCCCCTATTGCCAGTGTGTGTGTGTGTGTGTGTGTGTGTGTGTGTGTGTGTGTGTGTGTGTGTGTGTATGTGTGCGCGTGTCGGTACGGTGTGTCGACATGTCTGAGGCTGAGTGCTCCTCCCCGGAGGAAGTTGCAGGGGGCGCAGAGAAGGATTTGGGAGTGACTCTGTCGGCACCGCCGACTGCTGATTGAGTGAATATGTTGGGTACATTGAATGCAAATGTGGCATTATTGACTAAAAGGCTGGATAAATCTGATTCTCAGGCACATACGTGGATGAAGAGGAAATCCATGGAGGATGCCTTATCTCAGGTACAGGCCCACTCAGGGTCACAAAAGCGTTCATTTACCCAAATAGCGGATTCGGATACCGACACGGACTCTGAATCCAGTGTCGACTATAGTGAGGCCAGTTTACATCCAAAATTGGTTAAGAGTATTCAGTACATGATTGTGGCTATTAAAGATGTTTTACATATTTCTAAAGTACCTGCTGTTCCTGATACAAGGGTTTGTTTGTATAAGGGAAAGAAGCCTAAGGTGACGTTTCCCCCCTCTCATGAACTGAACGCTCTTTGTGAAAAGGCTTGGGAATCTCCTGACAAAGGTGGCAGGTTCCCAAGAGAATTTTTATGGCATATCCTTTCCCCTCTAAAGACAGGGGAAAATGGGAGTCATATCCCAATATGGAAAAGGCTCTGTCACGGCTGTCCAAGAAGGTGGCGCTTCCGTCTCCTGACACTGCTGCCCTCAAGGACCCTGCAGATCGTAAGCAGGAAACAACATTAAAGGCCATTTATGTCACTACGGGTGCACTCCTCAGACCTGCCATGGCGTCGGCATGGGTGGGTAGTGCTATTGCTAAGTGGGCGGATAATTTGGCATCTGACATGGATACCCTGGATAGGGATAACATTCTTTTGACTCTCGGTTATATAAGGGATGCTGCAGCTTACCTAAAGGATGCGGTGAGGGATTTTGGCCTCTTGGGATCAAGGGCCAATGCCATGGCAGTCTCGGCCAGGAGAGTGCTGTGGATTCATCAATGGAATGCTGATGCCGACTCCAAGAAAGCTATGGAAGCTCTGCCATATAAAGTTAGTGTCTTGTTTGGTGACGGACTCGCTGACCTGGTGTCTACTGCTACAGCGGGTAAGTTATCTTTTCTCCCTTATGTTCCAGCACAACAGAAAAAGGCGCCCCATTATTAGATGCAGTCCTTTCGGCCTAATAAATACAAAAAAGGAAGATTGCCTCTAAAGGTAGAGGTAGGGGAAAACGGTTGCCTGCAGTGCCAGGCTCCCAGGATCAGAAGTCCTCCCCGGCCTCTGCCAAGTCCACCGCATGACGCTGGGGTTCCCCTACGGGAGTCCGTACCGGTGGGGGCGCATCTCCGACTCTTCAGTCAGGTCTGGTTTCACTCGGGCCTAGATCCTTGGGTGTTAGACATAGTATCCCAAGGGTACAAACTGGAGATTCAGGAGATGCCCCTCATCGATTTTTCAAATCAGCCTTGCCAGTTTCTATCCCAGAAAGGGAAGTAGTGAGTGCTGCAATACAAAAGCTGTGTCAACAGAGTGTCATTGTCCCAGTACCCCTGTCTCAATGGGGAGAAAGGTTTTATTCGTGCCTCTTTGTCGTACCTTTGTCGAGCCTCTTTGTCGTACCTCTTTGTCGTACCTCTTTGTCAGACCGATCCTGAACCTAAAATCTCTCAATCTGTATTTAAAAACTTTCAAGTTCAAGATGGAATCTCTTCGAGCAGTGATCTTCAGTCTAGAAGGGGGGGATGTTATGGCGTCGGTCGACCTAAAAGATGCCTTCTTACATGTCCCAATATATCCTCCACATCAAGCTTTCCTGAGGTTTGCGGTGCAGGATTGTCATTACCAATTTCAGACGTTGCCGTTTGGTCTTTCCACGGCCCCAAGGGTCTTCACCAAAGTGATGGCGGAAATGTTGGTACTCCTACGTAAGCAGGGTGTCACAATTATTCCGTACTTGGACGATCTCCTGATAAAGGCGAGATCAAAGGAGCAGTTGCTAAGAAACGTGGAACTCTCCCTGACGGTTCTGCAACATCATAGTTGGATTCTATATTTGTCAAAGTCACAGTTGATTCCGACAACTCGGCTACCTTTCTTGGGCATGATTCTGGACACGGAACTGCAGAGAGTGTTTCTTCCAGCGGAAAAAGCTCTGGAAATCCAGACCATGGTCAAGGAGATAATGAAACTGGCAAGAGTGTCGATTCATCATTGCACTCGAGTGCTCGGGAAGATGGTTGCGGCTTACGAAGCCATTCCGTTTGGCAGGTTTCATGCTCGGGTGTTTCTATGGGACCTGCTGGACAAATGGTCCGGGTCTCACCTGCACATGCACCGGAAAATAAGTCTATCTCCCAGGACCAGAATTTCTATCCTGTGGTGGCTTTAAAGTTCTCACCTCCTAGAGGGACGCAGGTTCGGGATCCAGGATTTGGTCCTGATGACCACAGATGCAAGTCTCTGAGGCTAGGGAGCAGTCACGCAAAGAAGAAGTTTCCAGGGAAAATTGTCAAGCTAGGAAACTTGTCTCCACATAAACGTTCTGGAATTAAGGGCCATTTACAACGATCTTCTGCGAGCGGAACACTTTCTTTGAGGTCTACCTGTCCTGCTTCAGTCGGACAACGTAACAGCAGTGGCGTATGTAAACCGCCAGGCCGGAACAAAGAGCAGAGCGGCAATGGAGGAGGCCACAAAAGTTCTCCGCTGGGCGGAAAAGCACATGAGCGCTCTGTTGGCGGTCTTCCTTCCGGGCGTCGACAACTGGGAAGCAGACTTCCTCAGCAGACACGATCTCCATCCAGGAGAGTGGGGTCTTCATCAAGAGGTTTTTGCAGAAGTGACAGGTCGTTGGGGAATTCCTCAAATAGACATGATGGCGTCTCGCCTCAACAAGAAGTCTCCGAGGTATTGTTCCAAGTCAAGGGACCCTCAAGCCAGTGCAGGGGACGCCCTGGTAACTCTGTAGGTGTTTCAGTCGGTATATGTGTTCCCTCCACTTCCACACATTCCAAAAGTGTTGAAGATCATAAGAAGAATAAGGGGTCGTCCCAGATTGGCCACGGAAGGCCTGGTATCCGGATCTTCAGGAATTGCTCATAGAAGATCACTGGCCTCTTCCTCTCAGAGAGGATCTGTTACTGCAGGGGCCATGCATCTTCCAGGACTTACCGCGGCTGCGTTTGACGGAGTGGAGGTTGAACGCCAAATTCTAGCTCGAAAGGGTATTCCTGGGAAAGTCATCCCCCCTCTCCTTAAGGCTAGGAAGGAGGTCACAGCGAAGCATTATCACCGTATTTGGAGAAAGTATGTGTCTTGGTGTGAAGCCCAGAAAGCTCCTACTGAGGAGTTTCAGCTGGGTCGTTTCCTCCATTTTTTGCAGGCAGGTGTGGATGCAGGCCTGAAATTAGGTTCCATTAAAGTGCAGATTTCAGCTTTATCTATTTTCTTTCAAAAAGAATTGGCCGCCCTTCCGGAGGTTCAGACTTTCGTGAAGGGAGTGCTGCACATCCATCCTCCGTTTGTGCCACCCGTAGCACCGTGGATCTTGACGTGATGTTACAATTTCTTATGTCTCACTGGTTTGATCCTTTGCGAAAGGTTGAGTTGAAATTTCTCACTTGGAAAGTGGTCATGCTTTTGGCCTTGGCGTCCGCAAGATGGGTGTCGGAGTTGGCAGCTTTGTCTTACAAGAGCCCCAATTTGATTTTCCATGAGGATAGAGCGGAATTGAGAACTCGTCAACAATTTCTGCCGAAGGTGGTTTCTTCATTTCACATAAACCAACCCATTGTGGTGCCTGTGGCTACAGGGGCCTTGGCTATGTCAAAATCTCTTGATGTGTTTAGAGCTTTGAAAATTTATGTCGCCAGAACGGCTCATATTAGGAAATCAGAGGCTCTGTTTGTCCTATATGCTCCCAACAAAATTGGGGCTCCTGCTTCCAAGCAGACTATTGCACGCTGGATCTGTACTACAATTCGGCATGCTCATTCTACGGCTGGATTGCCGTTACCGAAATCAGTGAAAGCTCAATCTACCAGAAAGGATGGCTCATCTTGGGCAGCTGCCACAGGAGTCTCGGCGCTTCAACTTTGCCGAGCAGCTACGTGGTCGGGTTCAAACACTTTTATTAAGTTCTACAAGTTTGATACCCTGGCTGATGAGGACCTCATGTTTGCTCAATCAGAGCTGCAGAGTTGTCCGCACTCTCCCGCCCAGTCTGAAGCTTTGGTATAGACCCCATGGTCCTTTTGGAGTCCCCAGCATCCTCTAGGATGTAAGAGAAAATAGGATTTTAATACCTACCGGTAAATCCTTTCCTCCTAGTCCGTAGAGGATGCTGGGCGCCCATCCCAGTGCGGACTGTTACTTGCAGTTGTATTGATACTTGTTGTTTTCAGTTACACGAAGGTTGTGTATCAGTTATATTCAGCTTGATGCTGTTTTTAGTTCATACTGTTATCTGGTATTCCTGGTAATCCAGTTGTACGGTGTGTTGTGGTGTGAGCTGGTATGTATCTCGCCCTTAGTTTAACAAAAATCCTTTTCCTCTAAATGTCTGTCTCCCTGGTGTCCAGTAGCCTAAGAAGCAGAGCCTTTAACTCAGAAGAAGTAGGTCTGCTTCTCTACCCTCACTCCCACGAAGCAGGGAGCCTGTAGCCAGCAGGTCTCCCTGAAAATAAAAAACCTAACATAAAGTCTTTTCAGAGAAACTCAGGAGATCTCCCCTAGTGTGTGTCCAGTCTCTCTGGGCACAAAATCTAACTGAGGTCTGGAGGAGGGGCATAGAGGGAGGAGCCAGTTCACACCCATTCAATGTCTTATAGTGTGTCCATGTCTCCTGCGGATCTCGTCTATACACCATGGTCCTTTTGGAGTCCCCAGCATTCTCTACGGACTAGGAGAAAAGGATTTACCGGTAGGTATTAAAATCCTATTTTTACACAGTACGGCAGACAGTGTCCCTCTTTTTTACACAGTACGACAGACAGTGTCCCTCTTTTTTACACAGTATGGCAGATAGTGTCCCTCTTTTTATACAGTACGGCAGACAGTGTCCCTCTTTTTACACATTACAACAGAGTCCCCATTTTACACATTACAGCAGACAGTGTCCCTCTTTTTACACAGTATGGCGGACAGTGTCCCTCTTTTTATACAGTACGGCAGACAGTGTCCCTCTTTTTACACATTACGACAGACAGAGTCCCCATTTTACACATTACAGCAGAGTCCCCATTTTACACAGTACGGCAGTGTCCCTCTTTTTTACATAGTACGGCAGACAGTGTCCCTCTTTTTATACAGTACGGCAGACAGTGTCCCTCTTTTTACACATTACGACAGACAGAGTCCCCATTTTACACATTGCAGCAGAGTCCCCATTTTACACAGTACAGTAGACAGTGTCCCTCTTTTCTACACAGTACGGCAGACAGTGTCCCTCTTTTTACACATTACAGCAGAGTCCCCATTTCCCCATTTTACACATTACAGCAGAGTCCCCATTTCCCCATTTTACACATTACTGCAGACAGTGTCCCTCTTTTTTACACAGTACGGCAGACAGTGTCCCTCTTTTTATACAGTACAGCAGACAGTGTCCCTCTTTTTATACAGTACAGCAGACAGTGTCCCTCTTTTTACACATTATGACAGAGTCCCCATTTTACACATTACAGCAGAGTCCCCATCTTACACATTACGGTAGACAGTGTCCCTCTTTTTTACACAGTACGGCAGACAGTGTCCCTCTTTTTACACATTACGACAGACAGAGTCCCCATTGTACACATTACAGCAGAGTCCCCATTTTACACAGTATTGCAGTGTCCCTCTTTTTTTGCACAGTACGGCAGACAGTGTCCCTCTTTTTTACACAGTACGGCAGACAGTGTCCCTCCTTTTTACATAATATGGCAGACAGTGTCCCTCTTTTTTACACAGTACGGCAGTGTCCCTCTTTTTTACATAGTACGGCAGACAGTGTCCCTCTTTTTATACAGTACAGCAGACAGTGTCCCTCTTTTTACACATTACGACAGACAGAGTCCCCATTTGACGCATTACAGCAGAGTCCCCATTTTACACAGTACGACAGAGTCCCTCTCTTAACACATTACGACAGAGTCCCCATTTTACACATTACAGCACAGCCACATATATATATATATATATATATATATATATATACACACACTGCAAATCCCCCTGGCACTCCCCCCTGTCAGTCCCCTCTCTTCTCTCACCAGATCCCCCTCATGGCTGCTGAGAACAGGCAGCTGGGAACAGGTAACGGGAGCCGGGCAGCGGGGAATCAGGAGTCGGGAGCCGGGCAACAGGGGACAGGAGGCGGGAGCCGGGCAGCGGAAATTAAAGATCTGGAGGCGGGAGCCGGGCACAGATGGATCAGGAGGCGGGGGTCACAGACAGGCACACTCACACTGACTGTAAACATCACCTCCCCTTTAGATGTTGGCTGTGGCTGCTGCACACAGTACAGGCGGCACTGTAATGAGTCAGTATGACTCATTACAATGCCGCAGACTTTGGGGTTGCGGGCAGTTGCGCCCCCAGGGCGACTGCGCTGTGTGCCAGGCACACCTGGTACACACGTAGTTACGGCCCTGGGCATTTTGTGGAACATTAAATTAAAAGTTTATATTATCTGAACTTTGCAGCTTTGGGAAACAAGAACACAAGCAGGAAAATAATAGTCTCCCGTGGGGGCACTCTTGCCTTGAATTAAATGATATATAGAACTTTATTTTAAAAAAATATATAAAAAAAAAGAAAAATAAATCTAATGTAGGATTTACACGCTACTAAATGAACATTTAATCCAAAACTACACTATACTGTAAATGTAACTTGGCCACATGGTGGTAGCACAGTGTCATTATACTGTATATTTTATTATAATAAATAACTGTGACTGTTGTTCAGTCTCATCTCGTTCATTTTCTTTTCGTCTTAACAATTAATGCATTTACTATTACTATTTCTGTGGTTTAAATCCACTAATGTGTAACAGTGCAGAATTTGCTACCAGATGTGGGGTAAACATACATGTTGTGGTGCCTTTCAAGCAGATGGTTGACTAGCTGAGTACAATTTGTGGTTTCATTTAATTTTTATTTTACAGCCTTAGAAAATGAGATATTCCAAAAGGAAAAAAAATAGGGATTTATGGCCTAATTCAGTGAGAAGAATTTGCTATCCTTTTCCTAGCATGCTGGGGGCCGCCCATCCTTGGGCAAGGCCGCTCAGAATGCTGACCGCCGCCTCACCCCCCTTCAACAAGCAGAAATTGCCATCATATCGCAATTTCTGCTTGTTAACAGAAACAGAGTATGGCCCCTACCAGTGCAGCTTAGCTGCGCCCACAGGAGTCCTGCCATGTCCTTGATCAAGGAGGCTACGTGTGATGTCACTCAGCCACTGTGATCACGCCCCCATTCGGCTGCCTCCGCCCCCAATCACGCCGCACTGCCCCCACAACACTCCATCATCTTCCTGGAAATGGAGCGTTGCCCACCGCCCCACAACCGCCTCTTCCTGATTTACAGGAAGAGGCGATCACATGCGCCCGCGTCCCGATAGTAAAAATTCCAGTTGGATCGCGATTTGCGATCCATCCTGAATTAGGCTCTTAATTAGGCACCCCAGATGACCTTCCCACCAACTGGCCCCTCCACTGATCTTACCTGTGTGGAGAATAGAGGTGGTCAGAAGTCAGGAGGGTAATGTTACTGTTGCTACTGCTGTGTTAGTCTGGGAGCAAGGCACTGAGCAGAGGAGAATTAAAATTGTTAAACTCACCGTACTCTTTCCCATTGTCAGCAAATGATGAAGCAGGTGTGTATTTAATTTAAAATTTAAATCTATATGTCAACCAGCGCACAGTGCAAAATGCAGGTGCTGTAGGTGACCGTTTTAATGGTAGTACCAGACTATGGGCCTAATTCAGACCTGATCACTCACTAGCTATTTTTTGCAGCGCTGCGGTCAGATAGTCTCCGCCTAGGGGAGTGTATTTTTGCTTTGCAAGTGTGCGAACGCATGTGCAGCCGAGCACTACAAAAAAAGTTTTGTGCAGTTTCTGAGTTGCCCATAATTTACTCAGCCGCTGCAATCACTTCAGCCTGTCAGGTCCCGGAATTGACGTCAGACACCCGCCCTGCAATCGCTTGGACACGCCTGCATTTTTCCAAATACTCCCAAAAAACGGTCAATTGACACCCATAACCGCCCTCTTTCTGTCAATCTCCTTGCGATCGGCTGTGTGAATGGATTCTTCATTAAATCCATCGCTCAGCAACAATCCACTTTGTATCCGTACGATGCACCTGCGCATTACGGTGCTTTCGCATGTGCAGTCTTGCCAAGTTTTTAGTTGATCGCTGCGCAGCAAAAAACGGCTGCGAGTGATCAACTCGGAATGACTCCAATTAACTGCATCCGACTGCGTGTACTGGGGAAATAAATGCCATGGTGGCCACTGTGTACTGAGAGGTAATATGGTGGAAGGCACTTGTATACTTAAAGGTATTGTGGGGTATACTGAAGCACTCGCCCCGCTGCCGGCATACTGACGGCCAGAATGCTGTTGTCGGTATACTGACAGGCAGCTTCCCGGCCTCCAGTATATCATACTGATCCCGTACAGAATGCACCATATTCCAAAAACATAGTGCGGATGGGGGGGCAGGGCGCGCCAGTCCCTTACTCTACCAGGGAAGCTCAGACCCCTAGATACACCCCTGCTGACACCTCTGTACAGTAAACAGCTCTATACAAGCAGATCAATTAAGTCTCTACAATTTAGCATGCAAATACGTTTGACTGATTTTATACACTGGTACATTGACATTTGTATTATTCTGATTAATGTATCAATCATGCCCATTTCCATATAACCCAGATGCATTGGCATCACATCCCTTGATACACCACTCAGATATCCTGATATCACATACATTGATATCACGCTGCTTATTAACAGGCCTATTCCTACTGGAAATAGCCTGGCTCATGTAGGTGCTACTTATTACACAAATATACAAGTGTGACTTTTCAAATTTCGAGAGTTTTATCTTTATGAGACTAAGTGTACTGTACTTCTTCCTGGGCCTCCCCATTGCTTTAATAGGCAGCCTCCCCTACCTCCAATCCCACCCCAGTCAGTAAGGCATATTAGCATTGTGCATCCACAGAGACATCGAGAGATGCCTGGCATGAGTGAGCCATCAGTTGCCAGCCAGCTCTGCTAATGTCGGGCGTCTTTTTTGTCATAAATGCATCTTATACGCATTGCTATGTGAATAAGATGCACAAGCAGCTTCTGCTGATTAAAATTATATGCAGAATGCCTATATTCTGTGTGTAATTGTGACTGTATCTGCATCCGAAATGAAACATTACAGTGTTTTCCAGGAAAACACTTTAGCAGAGCATTTTGTATGCAAATACAGTCGCAGTCACACACAGAATATAGGCATGCTGCATATCATTTTAATCATCAGAAGCTACTTGTGCATCCTATTACATTACTTTGCATATAAGACACATTTTGCGGAAAAACAAATGCAAACAAAGACGATCAGCGCTACCAAGTCCTGCCGTGGCATGGTGTGATTTCAAGGGCTGTTTAGCATGACTGCAGCAAGGATGTAAGAGGACACATCTGTAGATTGGTTCAGCGTCTCCAATACACACAAAGAAAAGCACAGTTCAGAGTTCTACACAGCTTGGCATAGTGGTATCACCGATGGTTGCCATGCCCACAAGCTTGGGTTCAATTCCCACAAAGGCCACACTTGTATTGTATATCTGTGTAAAGATTAGCATCCACAGTTTCTTTTCTAATTTTGCCAAAACAAGTCCTGTCATACTTTGTATACAGTGTCAGACATGCACACAGATATAGTCAATTAGAAAAATACTGCATGTGCTACTTATAACACAAATATACAAGTGTGACTTTTTAGATTGAGAGTCTTATCTTTATGAGATGGAGTAATGGATCATTGCTTTAACATGTAAGTTTGTGTCTGTATACACTATTTTTATTGATTGATTTATTTTTTTGGTCCCGACAGAATTAATATTTTGTACAGTGCCCCTTTATTTACAGTACGCTATACACTTCAAGTTTCTGATTGACTCTCTCAGTCTCCTAAAGATTTATTGTCAAATCTGGCTGGTTGGAATGAAAGCCTGGTAATGAATGAGCACAAATGATAGTTGGCCATTTGCTCCTAAATGCTATAGAACTGACAAAAACAGTCGTTCAGACAAATTGGTCAAATCAAATGGATTTAACCAATTTATCTGACCATTTTTCTCTGTTTTGCAGTGTTTTGGAGCAAATGGTAAATTGTCATTTGCTCTCATCCATTACCAGATTTTCAGTCCAACCAGCCAGATCTGACAATAAATCTCTAGGTGTATGACCAGCTTGACCTTTGGTCTGTGTGTATAACTTTACAGTTGTCAATGGCCATTTGCCAGAGCTTTCTAAGATTACACTATTGCAGTATAATTACTGTACTGTATGTGCTATTCGCGCTTTAGTACTGGATTAGTGGAGCATTAGCCACCCAGTGGTGAAGATGTGTATTGCATGCTGTGTATGTTGTCGCACCTCAACGTGCCTCTCCATGCACCACCTCGACAACCTGAGCTATAGATAAGGCACGACAAATACTCCATTGCAAAGAAACTGCAACGATGAGGGAGGCTTCATATGTATGTAATAGAATGAAAACACGGGCTAGTTCCAGAAGCTCGCCACTATCAGTCTCATTGCAACCACATCCGAAGTCCCAATATTTACTATGGCAAACATAATACTCAACAGATGTAATAGCATAGCTCCCAACTATCCTGATTTTGTCAAGACAGCTATATTTTTCATGGTCTGACCCGCTGTCCCACCCTCGGGTTACAGTGTCCCACAGTGGGGGGGACAGCTGGGAGATCCCTATTGTCACTTGCTGCTTTAAGCAGGGCAGCGGTGAATAGATGCTGTGCGCATGCATACAGCATCTATTCCCCGGCAAAAAGGGACAGGGGCATGGCCAGCAGCTCACTGATGTCACAACTGAGGACTGGTGACCGTGACTGGGATCCTCAGTTGTAGGGGCTGACGGGTACTTGAATTTAGGAGGGCGTGACCATGACACCAAGAATATCTTTAAGTGCTTTTATTAAATGAAAAGTCAGATAATGTGCAACCAAACAAAACAGTGACAAGTTAGTCTCTGAAATATTACTGGTTGTGACCAGTAATCTGAGGTATAAGTGGTATGCACTATTGTACTTAGAAGCACAGGTTAAGCATAAAGTGATGCTGGGGATCGTTGGTAAGCTTTGATTGAAGCTGGGGTTCGCAGATAGAAATGCACTACTGTACTTAGAAGCACAGGTGAAGCATGAAGTGATGCTGGGGATCGCTGGAGAGCTGTAGAAGCTGGAGTATGGCTGCTGGAAAGCCGCAGTTCAGACACAGGTGAATCAGGGTAGACTGTAGAGCAGGGCTGGCCAAACCAGTCCTCGAGATCTACCAACAGTTCACATTTTCCAGACCACCTAGCTGGTGCACAGGTGTAGTCATTACTAATTAAGATGTGCTGCATTCATTCCTAACTGACAATTCTACAGCTCTCCAGGAGGCCTGGAAAACATGAACTGTTGGTAGATCTCGAGGACGGGTTTGGCCAGCCCTGCTGTAGAGGGTTAATCACTGGAGTGTCGGGTTACACTGCAGAGTGTAATCACCAGGGAGTCAGGCTGTACTGCAGAGAAAGTCCATGGGAGAACTGCACACTGGAATCACTGAAGACAATTGAAGCACTGACATCTTTCCACCCCAGGAACAGGATATTTATACTTGCTGGGAAGCAGGGATTGGCTGGCTGATTAACCAGAGACCAGAGTGCAGCTGCTGTGTAATCAGGCTGAGAGCAGAGTGCAGCTGATAGTCTGAAAGGTAACATGTGATTAGGAAAACATGGCTGCGCCCATGTTAGCTTTTGGAGGGAAAGATTGTTTGTAACTTGAATGTGAGCTTTAACCATGAAGCTGCCAGAATCACAGTAAAGAGATTTGAGACAATGAGAAGCAGCGTGCTGCACACAGACAGTGCAGATGGAATCCAGGCTTGGAACACTGGGACAGTCTCAGGAGGCATTTGGAAGGTAAATACTGATAAGGAATTACCTAGATCGTGACAACTGAGCGCTGATCATGCCCCCAAACTGAGTAAAATGGGGGCGTTGCTTGTGATTGTGGCACTTGACGTAAGGCCACACCCTCTAGCCACAAGGCCATGACCCCTATTTTAGGCCACACGCCTTTTGCGCAAAGATGTCCCTCCTTTGGACGGAGAGAAGTTGGTAGGTATGTAATAGGAAGTGAGTTGTAAGCTTGCAGGAAACTTGCCAGAATAACTTACCAATCAATAGACTGTCCTGAGGCCAGCAATACTGATGTAATTACAAACCTGATGACTAATGACACACATATGTGGCCTACTAGAAGTAGAACACATTGTAAACCTATATTAAACTTTCTATCGCCCGATGTCAGACCGCATGACATCGTTGCACAATAACCTTACAACTAAATGTGAACTAACTTAACTTATCTAGAAATAACAACACAGAGAAATAACGACACAGGCCACTGAAATGCCATTAAAATTGGTCAACCACAACTTATCGCTGCTACACATATCCACGACATGAATTTATTTACCTCATTGGCTACACCAGTAAGCGCCGAGTCCCCAACTCTCTCCCCAATACCCCGCAATAGGGCTGGCCAGACAGCCAAGCCCAATGACCCCCGGTAAGGAGGGCCAGACTATACAATGTATTGGGCAAAAGGGGTCATTCTGACCTGTTCGCACGCAGTGGTTCTTCGCTGCGGTACGAATGGGTCGAAAATGCGCGGTGACCGCAATGCGCATTCGCGACCTTGCCCAGCGACGGCCGTCGCCGGGCTATGACCAGAAGAGAGGAGAAAGTTAGCACTAGCGCGAGCGCAAGAAGATTGATAGCGGGGAGGCGTTCCGGAGTGGATACTCACCGTTTTCTGGGCGTGGAGATCCGAATACAGGTGTTTGGAGGGCAGATGTCTGACGTCAATCCCGGGACCATCATCGCTGGATCCGTCGCACAGGGTAAGTAAGTCTGACCCTGGTCTTGTTTTGCGGGAAACTTTTAGCATAGCAGGGCTGCACAAGCGATCGCAGCCCTGCTATGCTAAAATACACTTCCCCATATGCGGCGTCAAGTTGATTGCACGAGCTGCAAAAAATTGCTACGTGCGATCAACTCGGAATGAGGGCCAAAGAGTTCACCTCCAAACAGCGGCGCAATAGCCACTGTAACCACGTACTTTCCCACCACACACTGGCTCAGCAGGAGCCTGTGCCGCCACCATACGACAACACACCTAACTATACCCTAACTAACTCAAGCTATACCTTCATCCGTCAAATGGACGCCATTAGTTCTCAATAAATGGGCATTCTTAACGAATAAGTGGGTGGGAGACTACTGCGCCACCAAAATCCTAACCACACTACGGGAATGGCCAGGGGAGGAGAAGGTAGGGAAACGACTTGTCCCGAAGTGAAAACCTGAAAAACCTGCCACAGAGGGCGTGAGCCAATAGCACCCCCTGGGTTCTCAGGAGTAAAGCAGGGCAAAATCCAACGGGACCCTCATCGTTCAAACGGTGACGAGTAGCCAAAAAAGGCTACAGGTCGAGTCCAGTAGAGGAACAACAAGCAGATGGGGAAACAAGGCGGAGCGGAGGACACCCTCGCACACTTACACAGAAATTCACATGCAGCCAAGTGAAGGCACCCGCCCTGCCGACCCGTTGCTCCGCGAGCGAACTGAAGCAAAACAAAACTGAAAATGAAACCTTATCCAAACCCCTGGAAGGGCTGGCCCGATAGTGGACATAAACTGCATAGGCATTGGATTACCAGTGACCAAGCGATTTACTCTCGGCATCTGAGAAACCCAAGGACGCTTCCATTGTCACAGCCCCAATGCAAAAGGAATGCGTGCCATACATTGATGGCGACAATCCCAACGCAAGGAGGCAATTCCACCGAAAGAGGTAGACTGTCAAAGGGGACCTATCAAGGTGCAGGAGACAATGCTCTGCCACTACGAGGCCGCGAACCACAGTAGCGTGGCTAGAGCCACCGACTGGCACGCCAAAGCAGTTATCCCTGCCATATAACCTGCCAACAATGAGAAAGGCAAAAGTCACCTGTAAGCGCTGCAGCAGGGGCCAACTGGATACCCGGACTGTGGACCGTGTTTGACAGCCAAATGGATACACCATTGAACTCACTTAAAAAGGTATCCCAAACTCGCAGATCTCTGCAAAGCTCGGATGACAACCTAATGAAGTGATGTGGCCGACGCACACCAGCCTTCGCCGGCTTCAATTTGCAACAAAAAATCCTACTCATAGGAATGACCTGGAAAGCAAAATTGAAAATGCGCGGTGACCGCAATGCGCATTCGCGACCTTGCCCAGCGACGGCCGTCGCCGGGCTATGACCAGAAGAGAGGAGAAAGTTAGCACTAGCGCGAGCGCAAGAAGATTGATAGCGGGGAGGCGTTCCGGAGTGGATACTCACCGTTTTCTGGGCGTGGAGATCCGAATACAGGTGTTTGGAGGGCAGATGTCTGACGTCAATCCCGGGACCATCATCGCTGGATCCGTCGCACAGGGTAAGTAAGTCTGACCCTGGTCTTGTTTTGCGGGAAACTTTTAGCATAGCAGGGCTGCACAAGCGATCGCAGCCCTGCTATGCTAAAATACACTTCCCCATATGCGGCGTCAAGTTGATTGCACGAGCTGCAAAAAATTGCTACGTGCGATCAACTCGAAATGAGGGCCAAAGAGTTCACCTCCAAACAGCGGCGCAATAGCCACTGTAACCACGTACTTTCCCACCACACACCGGCTCAGCAGGAGCCTGTGCCGCCACCATACGACAACACACCTAACTATACCCTAACTAACTCAAGCTATACCTTCATCCGTCAAATGGACGCCATTAGTTCTCAATAAATGGGCATTCTTAACGAATAAGTGGGTGGGAGACTACTGCGCCACCAAAATCCTAACCACACTACGGGAATGGCCAGGGGAGGAGAAGGTAGGGAAACGACTTGTCCCGAAGTGAAAACCTGTAAAACCTGCCACAGAGGGCGTGAGCCAATAGCACCCCCTGGGTTCTCAGGAGTAAAGCAGGGAAAAATCCAACGGGACCCTCATCGTTCAAACGGTGACGAGTAGCCAAAAAAGGCTACAGGTCGAGTCCAGTAGAGGAACAACAAGCAGATGGGGAAACAAGGCGGAGCGGAGGACACCCTCGCACACTTACACAGAAATTCACATGCAGCCAAGTGAAGGCACCCGCCCTGCCGACCCGTTGCTCCGCGAGCGAACTGTAGCAAAACAAAACTGAAAATGAAACCTTATCCAAACCCCTGGAAGGGCTGGCCCGATAGTGGACATAAACTGCATAGGCATTGGATTACCAGTGACCAAGCAATTTACTCTCGGCATCTGAGAAACCCAAGGACGCTTCCATTGTCACAGCCCCAATGCAAAAGGAATGCGTGCCATACATTGATGGCGACAATCCCAACGCAAGGAGGCAATTCCACCGAAAGAGGTAGACTGTCAATGGGGACCTATCAAGGTGCAGGAGACAATGCTCTGCCACTACGAGGCCGCGAACCACAGTAGCGTGGCTAGAGCCACCGACTGGCACGCCAAAGCAGTTATCCCTGCCATATAACCTGCCAACAATGAGAAAGGCAAAAGTCACCTGTAAGCGCTGCAGCAGGGGCCAACTGGATACCCGGACTGTGGACCGTGTTTGACAGCCAAATGGATACACCATTGAACTCACTTAAAAAGGTATCCCAAACTCGCAGATCTCTGCAAAGCTCGGATGACAACCTAATGAAGTGATGTGGCCGACGCACACCAGCCTTCGCCGGCTTCAATTTGCAACAAAAAATCCTACTCATAGGAATGACCTGGAAAGCAAAATTGAAAAGGCAGAGAAGGAATTGGCATTGGTGCAAGGTAACCTTGCCGCCTGCCAATGCCCTCTCAATCCCCTCACGCAGTTTGGCAACTTTGTCTAAAGGTAAATGGCAGCAGCCCGCCTCACTATCTCTTTCAATGCCTATATACGAGAGGCAAGTGCAGGGACCCTCACATTTGTCTGGAGCGATTGGTACCCCAAATTCAGAAAAGAGTGCTGTCAAGGAGAAAAGTAAACGTGCACACCTGTCTGAATTGGAAGGCCCTATGCACAGGAAATCGTCCAGATAGTGTAGTGGGCGATTCCCGTTTCACCCGTCCCAGCGCAAACGCACCAATGGAGAAATGAACTAAAAGCTTTAAAAAGTCTTAGGGACCACTCCGACCGGGGATAACATCAAATTCGACAAAGGGGGGCGAAGCAAAGGGGCCGGCCATGCGACCCAGCTGCACCCCCTTGGCCACTTTGCCTTTCAGAACGTGGGAAAGGTCTCTGGCCCTTCGTAAGTTCCGAGGAGCCGAGTAAGGGACCTCGCAGCTAATGGGAAGGCGAAATCCCTCAGTAAAGCCATCCAGCAAAAATTGTGCCTGAGGGCGAAGTGGGTACCAGTGCAGCCATTTATGCACGGCGTCCACCCTGACAAGGAAGGGGCTTTACTGAGAGCTATTAACGCCAGAGGATCTGCCACCCGGTCCAGCACTGGCAGACTTGGGACATTTCTTAGCTGCATGGGATGTTCCGCCACGCAGGCAACAGTGTCGAAAATGACATGTGGACCTGGATCCGCAATTGCTGTTGTTAAAGGCAAAACAACGACCCTTGGATCTTTTTCCTGCGCTGGCCCAAAATGAACCCCTATCATGCGGCCAACCCGGCTGGGCAGGAGAGGCTTCCTCAAGCTCAAGGGAGCTCTCGGTAAACTCAAGCTACATTTCGACGTCCTTCACTCTGAAGGCCGTGATGTGCAGCCCGTGCTGTTTGCGTCTGAACTCCATATCATACCGAAGCCATGCGAGAGAAAGAAACAAACCATGAATCATGTGCAGATAATGCTTCACCTCCACCCAAAGGCCTAGCACCACCATCCGGATGTGCAGGATCTTAAGCTGCGCATCCAGTCCTATGCCCAGTGACTGCCTGAGGCAAGCTGGCACCGACTGGGGGTTACACGACCCGATGGCGGGTCCCCGAATCAGGCCGATCCAGAGTGGCCGCTGATGCTAGAGCGTCTGCCGCAGGAGACAGAGCAGTGCTAGAAACAGTGACGACCTCCTGGCTGGGCACAACAACACCACGCCTCCTGTCACGCCGAGCCCAGGCACCATGTGACAAGATGAGCACACGTGCTGCTGCCCCCGCATGTGCCCCATGACCCTGTGATGACCCCTCAGCATTATTAATCTTATTGGGGACTGAACCCCTGGGGGCTGGAATATCATGCCCTCCTGGGGACAGCCGCTGCCTCCCCCTTGTGGGCTGATCATGTGTGTTATGTTGCGCGCCCATACCCCTAGAGGTTGACACATCAGCACTTCCAGCGGTCAAATGCGCCTGTCTCCCCCATAAAGCCCCGCCGCAGACCCGACCCGCGCACCCCATGCGGCGGGGACCAAGGCAGAAGCGGGAAAAGTGCTGGGGGGAGCCGGGACTCACTGGAGGCCACACGAGCGCATTGTGGGTCCCCCGGCGGAAGTAGCCACAAGACCGATGGGGAAGCACCCGCGAGCACACCCAGTCACCCACGGCAGCAGGCAACACAGAGGTCTGGAAGACTGGCGTCAGCAACGAGCAGGAGGCTCCGCTGAAGCCGCCCCCAACCCAGCAAACAGGTAGCAGGCAGGGGGAGCGCCCGTCTGTGTGGGTGGGCGCCCATTACAATGAACAAATAATGAGAAGAAAATAGAAAAAGAAAAAAGGACAGAAGTTTATTAAGAGAGAATAAGTAGGTCAGGGATAGAGAGGAAGAGTGAAAGAAAGATTGAAGATCAAGAAGAGGATTGTAAAATAAAAGGGGGTTACTCACAGGAGCACAACCTTCTCAGAGAAAATTCCAGAGAGAGAGAGGCAGATGAAACCTTGTCTCTCCTCAAAATGTCTGCTAGCTCCTCCCTAACACTTCCATTATTCTAATTAACATCCAACATTCCATGTGCAAGGCCCATGCAATCCTACGGCCTTGAAGTTTACAACGCTTGCGCTATTAGCACTCGCTTTTCAAAACTTATACAAAGTTGAGGACACCTGAGTCCTTTTCCAGTACAGAATCCCCTAATTTTACACCATTTAGTAGGTAGGTGTTATTTTTGTTCTTGTTACCACAGTGCATTACCTTACACTTGTCTGTATTGAAGAGCATTCTCCATTTCGCTGCCCAAGCTTCTAATTTAACTAAGTCATTCTGAAGCGAATCAGCAGCCCCCTCCGCATTTATAACTTTACACAATTTGGTATCATCTGCAAAAATTGACACCATGCTCTCTAGACCTTCGTTAATGAAAATATTGAGCAATAGCGGTCCTAATACTGAGCCTTGCGGCACACCACTTAGCACTTCAGTCCAAGTTGAAAAAGATCCATTAACCACAACGCGCTGCTCCCTATTATCTAACCAGTTTTTGACCCAAGTGCATTTTGTGCTTCCTAGCCCTGATTCTTGTAGCTTGTAGATATGTCTCATGTGTGGTACAGTATGGAACGCTTTGGCAAAATCTAAAAAGATTACATCCACCACTTTACCCTGATCTAGGTTTGTGCTTACTGTTTCATAAAAGCCAAGTAAGTTGGTTTGACAGGATCTCTCCTTCATAAACCCATGTTGATTCATTTTTTTTTTCAATTCAATCATTTTTTTATTGATTTTCTGTTTTTAGCGTACCAAAAAAAAAACCCAGCAAAACACAAAAATAAAAACCAAAACAACAACAAACACATTTCCTGAACTAGGGAATGTGCAGATTCCCGGCACTAAAAGTAGTCGTTATATGACTAAAGAAGTACAGGCATGAGTTTCAAGATATAAATCATTCAAATCGGAGATAGTGTTGCATATCGTCACATATCACTCAGACATTGTATACAGACTCGCTTAAGGCATATAAGCATTGGCATGCAACAAATCGCACAACAAAAAGTACTGGCAGAGGGGTGGCTGGTCGCATGCGCCGGAAAAACATTACAATGACAGGCTAGGCAACTCCTTCAGTGTAGATCTAAAGTCCCAGTCCCATTCCAACCCTCCGGTACAAGTCTAAACTTCCACACACAGAGACACGAATCACACAGTAGCGACTGCTCAGCCACTTCAGTCCATCGAGTACGGGGATTCAAGCCATCTACCCCACAAGTCTTGATATTTTTTCCTTGCCTTCCTTGCCAAGTATATGTATTTCTCATGAGAAGCTGTATCATTAACAAGCGACACCCAGGATTGTACTGTGGGCGTGTCCTTAGACAGCCAGAGTCTAGCAATACACACCTTGGCCAAACCACAGAGATTAATCACATAGCGTCTGGCAGGGGGGTCCAAGGCATCCTCCTCTACAGCTGATAGTGTACGTCACTGGGGAGCATATGGAGGAAGGAATGCCAGTCGACACTATGGCGTTAATAACACCAGACCAAAACACAGCAATCCTGGGGCAGAGCCAGAGAAGATGCCAGAAATCTGCATCCAGATTGCCACACTTAGGACATCTGGTAGAGTGAGTACCTCCCATACGGCACAGTTGCACTGGTGTCAGATACACTCTATGTATAATGAACAGTTGGATTTGTTGCTATCAATTGGTGGTGGTAGACAATCGAGGAGAGCCTAAAGCACCCTCCCATAACTCGTCAGAGATGGAGCCCAGATCAGATTCCCACTTATTCCTAAGAAGGGACAACGGGTCAGAGTAGTGAGATCGAAGTATACTTGTATAAATATTGGATACCAGATGTCCATTGCCCAGGGTCTGTAGGAGAGATTTGATTGGGGAGTCACTAATCATGGGGGGGAGGGGCCTGGGGGGGGGCACCAGGAAACTGTGCGTTAATCGTATGTATTAGCTGAAGGTAGCGGTAGAAATAAGAAGAGGGTATATAGTATTCCTCTTGGTGTTACGATTCCTGTACTCCAGACTGGAGAAGATCTTATGGCAGAGATCTGAGTACAGGAATGAAATACAGGTTGTGGGAGCTGGAGAGCCTAGTAACCCCTGGCGCCCTAACTCCGTTGTCTCGCCCGTGTTATCAGAAATCCCCTGCGAGACTATGGTTGCTTGAGCCCATGGCAGCCGCGTTCGAAGGGCGGATTATGTCTGCCCAACCCCGATGCCCCCGCAGGTCTTAATGGGAGACAAGGGGAAGTCCGAGACAGGGTGATAACAAGGGGCCCTCTGACTAAGCAACCAAGCCAGGGGTTACAAGCTAACTAAACTAAATCAAAAGGTATGTGCGGACTAGCCGCCAGGGAAAAGGACAACCAAAGATCCACGGATCCGACACTCCTATCCGGCACCGCTGGACACCAGAGTGGATCTTGTGGAAGCGGAATCCTCCGCAAAGCTCCAGAACTCAAAATAAACACAATAATAAATAGTAGCGGACAAGCCGCAAAACACGGCTGCGCCGCGACTCACGAACGCCACCAGATGTTAAAGGTGCTCGATCAGACTCCAGGAACAGATGGTAACTTCCGAGTACAGGATCACTGAGAACAGGAACAAACGAACAGACCGGGACTGGGAACTCTCTCTGCAGCAGAATCAGGCAAACAGGAAGCTATCACCGGCGTCTGTGAGGAGTCCTGGGAGTGCTTTTAACAGAGAGTCTTCCAATCAGCTGTTTGGAGGCTGATTGGATTAAATGCCATGCAGCTGACAAGCTGCATGGCCAGGAAAACAGATGAGTGATAATTACAACATGCCGTGCAGCTGCATGCTACACAGCCAGGAAACCAGTGATGATATAAACTTAGACCCAGCAACGGGGAACACGATCCGACAGTGGCGTCCCCGTTGCTAGGCGCCGGCCGCACTGACGAGCGGACCCTCGGCGCCTAACAGTACCCCCCCCCCCCTTGAGGAGGGGTCAAGGAACCCCTAAATCCGAGTTTCTGAGGAAATTCTTGAAAAAATGCCCTTTTGAGCCTTGGGGCATGAAGGTCCTCATCTAGGACCCATGACCTTTCCTCAGGACCGTAACCTCTCCAATGCACCAAAAAATAAAGCCGACCCCGGGACAACTTGGAATCGAGAACCTTCTCAACCACGAACTCCTGCTGACCCTGTACATTAACTGGTGATCTCCCCTGAGGTTTTTTACGAGGAAATCTGCTAGATGAAACATATGGTTTGAGCAAAGAGCAATGGAAGGTATTTCCGATCCGTAACGTTTTTGGTAGTTGTAACCGGAAAGCAACTGGATTGACTTTTTTGATAATGAGAAATGGTCCAATAAATCTAGGACCCAATCTGGCTGAGGTTTGTCGAAGTTTGATATTGCGAGTCGACAGCCATACCCTGTCTCCTACTCTAAAAGTGCACGGCCGCCGGAACCTGTCCGAAAAATCTTTTTCCCTGAAAGCTGCTTTTCTGAGAGCTATGTGCACTTTTTTCCAAATAAGTTTAAGATGAGAGGTCAGGGCCAGAGAGGAGACAGAGGAATGTTGGAAAAATGAATTAGCTCTGGGGTGGAAACCAAAAACTGCAAAAAATGGAGACACATTGGTGGAGGAATGACAGGCATTATTATAAGCAAACTCTGCCAATGGAAGAAACTCAGACCAGTCATTTTGGAGTTTGGCCGAGTACAAACGCAAATATTGTTTTAAGGATTGGTTCACTCGCTCAGTCTGTCCATTTGATTGTGGATGATAACCGGAGGTTAATGATAATTTCATTTTTAACGAAGCACAAAAAGACTTCCAAAACTGTGCAATGAATTGTGGACCCCTGTCAGAAACAATATCAGTGGGTAACCCATGGAGTCTGAAAACATGACGGAGGAACAAGACTGCCAATCCCTGGGCAGATGGCAATCGGGGAAGACCAATAAAATGAGCCATCTTACTAAAACGGTCCACTACCACCCATATGACTGTGCATCCAGCTGACAGAGGGAGATCCACCACAAAATCCATGGAGATATGCGACCATGGTCTAAGGGGAACATTCAATGGCATAAGTTGACCAATAGGCAAAGAACGGGGAACTTTATGCTGTGCACAGACCTGACACGAAACAACAAACTCTTTAATGTCTTTAGAAAGACCAGGCCACCACACTGAGCGGGATACCAATTCAAAAGTTTTAGCGACTCCCAGATGCCCTGCAACTTTGCTATCATGAAATTCCTCCAAAACAGTTGCTCTCAAAAACTCAGGAACAAAAAGACGGCCAGCAGGAGTATTTCCCGGAGCTTGATGTTGAAGCAGCTTCAATTGAGAAAAAACATCCTGTGTGAGACCTGCCTGAATGACTGAAGGCGGAAGTATGAGAGTAACCGGACTGTTGTCTTGAACGGGAAGAAAACTGCGTGAGAGGGCATCTGCCTTGGTATTCTTGGAACCAGGTCTGAAGGTGATAATGAATTTGAAACGAGTGAAAAATAAAGCCCAACGAGCCTGTCGGGCATTCAGTCGCTTAGCTGATTCAATGTATTGAAGATTTTTGTGATCCGTCAAAACAGAAATGGTATGGGTCGCTCCTTCAAGCCAATGTCTCCACTCCTCAAAAGCCCATTTAATAGCCAGCAACTCCCGATTACCAACATCGTAGTTGGATTCAGCAGATGAGAATTTCCTGGACATAAAGGCACAAGGATGTAACTCAAGGGAATCTGGATCCTTCTGAGAAAGGATAGCCCCTACACCAACCTCCGAGGCATCTACCTCAACGATGAAAGGCAATTCTGGGTTGGGATGTCTAAGGACAGGGGCTGAGACAAAGGCTTGTTTCAAGGCCTGAAAAGATACTTTAGCTTCACATGACCAATTGGTAGGATCTGCTCCCTTCTTAGTGAGTGCCACAATGGGAGCAACTATGTCAGAGAAAGAGTGAATAAACCTTCTATAGTAGTTTGCAAACCCTAAAAAGCGCTGAATTGCTTTTAAGTTGGTGGGTTGCGCCCAACTCAGGATGGCTTGGAGCTTCTTAGGTTCCATTCGGAATCCCCGAGGGGAAATAATGTACCCTAAAAAGGATACCTCCGTGACGTGAAATTCACACTTCTCCGGTTTGGCATACAAGTGATTTTCACGTAATTTCTTAAGTACCTGACGCACCTGGGTAACATGTTGTTCTATAGAGTCAGAATAAATCAAAATGTCGTCTAAATAGACCACAACGAATCTTCCCAGAAACTCACGGAGCACATCATTAATGAGATCCTGAAAGACTGCCGGAGCGTTAGATAGGCCGAATGGCATGACCAGATACTCATAGTGACCTGATTGAGTACTGAATGCCGTTTTCCACTCATCCCCTGATCTGATTCTAATGAGATTATATGCTCCTCTCAGGTCAATCTTAGAAAAAATAACAGCCGAACGTAGCTGATCAAAGAGGACAGAGATCAGAGGCAGAGGGTAAGTATTCTTTACTGAGATTTTATTCAGGGCTCGAAAGTCAATGCAGGGTCTGAGGGAACCATCCTTCTTCTCTACGAAGAAAAAACCTGCACTTAAAGGGGATTTAGATGGCCTGATAAACCCTTTCTCAAGACTTTCTTTCACATACTCATTCATGGCCACGGTTTCAGGACCAGACAATGCATATAACCTTCCTTTAGGCAACGTGGCACCAGGAATTAACTCAATGGTACAATCATAAGGCCTATGGGGAGGCAAAATATCCGCATTGCCCTTGGAAAACACATCCAAAAAATCTTGGTATTCTCCAGGAATATGTGCGGACCTGGCAGCAGCTACTCGGATAGGAAGTGTAATACATTCTTTATCACAGATGGTACTCCATTGTAGGATCTCCCCAGACTGCCAATCTATGATGGGATTATGAAAGGCCAGCCAAGGGTGACCCAGAACCACAGGAACTGCTGGACAATGGGTAAGAAAAAACTCAATCTTTTCAGAATGTAGAGCTCCCACCGAGAGCAAAACAGGAGGTGTACATAGAGAAATAACCCCATTGGATAAGGGACTCCCATCTAAACCATGCATGGTGATACACCTACTTAAGGTTAACTGAGGAATACCTAAGGCCTTGGCCCATGTTAAGTCCATAAAGTTTCCTGCAGCTCCACTGTCCACAAAAGCAGAGACCGAGGAACAGAGGCTGTCATAAGAAACTTTAGCAGGAACCAATAGTGAATTATTTGAGGAGATGAGCTGTAGACCAAAGTGAACCCCCTCACTATTCACTTGGTCAGGAAGTTTCCCGACTTGTTTGGGCAACTACGGGCAAAATGTCCCTTACCTCCGCAGTACAAACACAGACCAGAATTTTGCCTCCTGGTTCTTTCTTCCGGAGACAATTTGGAGAGACCAATCTGCATAGGCTCCTCCATGTCTACCGGAACGGAAGAAACACAGGGAAAAGAAACTACAGATGCCCCTTTCTCAGTCCTCCGCTCTCTGAGCCTACGATCTATTTTAATAGAGAGCTCCATGAGTTTATCAAGGTTCTCAGGAGCGGGATACTGAAGGAGGCTGTCTTTTATAGATTCAGATAAGCCGAGGCGAAACTGACTGCGCAGGGCAGGATCATTCCAGCCACAGTCGTTCGACCAACGGCGAAACTCTGTACAATAATTCTCTGCAGGATTCCTACCCTGTCTTAGAGCACGCAACTGACTTTCTGCGGATGCCTCTCTATCAGGGTCGTCATACAATAGCCCTAAAGATTTCAAAAAGGCGTCTACAGACGATAAGGCCGGATCGTCTGTCTTTAAACCAAAAGCCAAGGTCTGAGGATCCCCCTGAAGCAGAGAAATTATAATTCCAACCCGCTGAGCCTCCGTACCTGAGGAAACTGGTCTTAAACGAAAATACAGTTTACAAGACTCTTTAAAATTAAAAAACTGTTTTCTATCCCCAGAAAAACGGTCAGGCAGATGCATTTTTGGTTCAGGGATGACCCTCGGGGAAGTCCGTAACAGATCTTCCTGTGAGCTCACCCGGAGGGACAGATCCTGAACCATCTGGGTAAGTTCCTGAATCTGACTAACCAAAAACTGGCCAGGATTTGGCCCAACACCGGTGGGATTCATGAGGCCGACAAAATTCTCCCAACTGGATAAGTGAAAAAATTAACTCCTGTTGAAAATTTTTTCTTTTGTCAGGCCGGTGATAATGTTACGATTCCTGTACTCCAGACTGGAGAAGATCTTATGGCAGAGATCTGAGTACAGGAATGAAATACAGGTTGTGGGAGCTGGAGAGCCTAGTAACCCCTGGCGCCCTAACTCCGTTGTCTCGCCCGTGTTATCAGAAATCCCCTGCGAGACTATGGTTGCTTGAGCCCATGGCAGCCGCGTTCGAAGGGCGGATTATGTCTGCCCAACCCCGATGCCCCCGCAGGTCTTAATGGGAGACAAGGGGAAGTCCGAGACAGGGTGATAACAAGGGGCCCTCTGACTAAGCAACCAAGCCAGGGGTTACAAGCTAACTAAACTAAATCAAAAGGTATGTGCGGACTAGCCGCCAGGGAAAAGGACAACCAAAGATCCACGGATCCGACACTCCTATCCGGCACCGCTGGACACCAGAGTGGATCTTGTGGAAGCGGAATCCTCCGCAAAGCTCCAGAACTCAAAATAAACACAATAATAAATAGTAGCGGACAAGCCGCAAAACACGGCTGCGCCGCGACTCACGAACGCCACCAGATGTTAAAGGTGCTCGATCAGACTCCAGGAACAGATGGTAACTTCCGAGTACAGGATCACTGAGAACAGGAACAAACGAACAGACCGGGACTGGGAACTCTCTCTGCAGCAGAATCAGGCAAACAGGAAGCTATCACCGGCGTCTGTGAGGAGTCCTGGGAGTGCTTTTAACAGAGAGTCTTCCAATCAGCTGTTTGGAGGCTGATTGGATTAAATGCCATGCAGCTGACAAGCTGCATGGCCAGGAAAACAGATGAGTGATAATTACAACATGCCGTGCAGCTGCATGCTACACAGCCAGGAAACCAGTGATGATATAAACTTAGACCCAGCAACGGGGAACACGATCCGACAGTGGCGTCCCCGTTGCTAGGCGCCGGCCGCACTGACGAGCGGACCCTCGGCGCCTAACACTTGGAGTTGCTGGAAGGATTTCAATATAGCATCGTCATACAGGTGTCCCAGAGAAGTCACACCTCCCCCACACCGCCCAAGGCTGCAGCGGGGCCAATTCTGGAAAACCAAGGGTATCTTCCAAAGGAGTGTCCGGATCTATACCTTTGCCCAACAATATTATGTGTACCTGTTTCCATATAAGAATGGCCTGCCTTATTATAGGGATCTTAGACAATTTAGGATTCCCACAGAGAAGTATCTGTAACGGAGAGTCAGCAGGATATTCCTGTAGAAGCATTTGTGAATGTATAGTGAGGGTATCAAAATCATTCACCCATTCCCATATGTGTGCCAGCTGCGCAGCGTAATAGTAAAATCGAAAGAGAGGGAGAGCTAAGCCACCCTGCATTCTTGGTCTGGACAAGACGTCAAGCCTCAACCGCGCTCTCCTACTGGCCCAGACCAAGGAGAATAGCAAACTGTCAATCTGTCTGAATACTTTCAAGCATATATATATAGGGGACTGCTGGAGGACATAGAGAAGCTTAGGCAAATACACCATTTTCACCAAATTGACCTTACCAGAGACAGTCAGGGGCAGGGTCCCCCAAACCCTGACCTTTGAACGAAGGTATACAATCTGTGGCTTAATATTAAGGGATACATAGGCACAAGGGTCATTCGATACCCATATACCCAGGTACTTAAAAGAATCCACCCACTTGAGCGGGGTGTGTATCAATGGGACTACCGGGATTGCGCCCCTAAGCGGAGTGATGGTGGACTTGTCCCAGTTAATCCTGAGCCCAAAGAAGTGACCATAGTTAGTTATCAAATCAAGTATTTTAGGCATAGAGGAAACGTAATCATCAATGAATAACAAAAGGACATCAGCGTATAATGCTATTCTGATCTCCCTCACTCCCACCCTAATACCCATAATATCCTGAGTAGCCCTGATCAAACATGCCAGCGGCTCAATAGCGATGGCAAACAGAGTCGGGATAGGGGGCAGCCCTGTCTCGTTCCCCTAGACAGGGGGAAGGAGTGCGACACAAACCCGTTCACCGAGACTCTGGCCATGGGGAGGAAGTACAGTAGCTTAACATAACTGATAAAGTTGGGACCCATGCCAAACCTAATCATAACCTCCCATAGGAAGGCTCACTCCACCGAGTCAAAGGCCTTTGCAGCATCTAAAGAGGCAACAACGGCAGAGCAGGCCTCCCCACGAGAGACCTGGAAACGAGTGAACAGACGCCTCAAGTTAACAGCAGTGGATTTACCAGGCATAAAGCCCGTTTGGTCAGGGTAAATGATTTGGGAGATAATCTGATTAAGATTCGAAGCCATAACTTTGGCTAGGATCTTAATATCCGTGGGCAGCAGGGAGATAGGACGGTATGATTCAACCTTCCTGGGTTCCTTATCCGGCTTGGGAATCACTATAATTAACGCCTCCGCCATGGATGGGGGAAGCACGTTCTGGGCAAAAATTGTATTAAACAAGCTTAGCAATTGAGGGGCGAAAAATTTAGCATGCTTCTTATACAGTTCAGACGGGATACCATCAAGGCCAGAGGCCTTACCATCAGGGGAAGCAGAGATCGCCATTTCAATCTCCTCCAATGATAATGGAGCTTCAAGAAGGACTCTGGCTTCACTAGAGATACAGGGCAATTGAATTCCATCTAAGTAAGTACACAGTTCTAGTGAGGAACAGGTCAATTTGGAACTATATAATGCTTGATAATATGAAACAAATTCCGCCACAATTTGAGGGGTACGGTCTAGTACCGTCCCCGCTGAGTTAAAAACCTCCACTATAGTATGAGAGGAGCGGTCCCCTCTTGCAAGATTGGCCAAATACGAACTCTATCCCCCATAGCATATTGGTCATGCGAGGAGAAGAGAAGTCTGTGTTGGGTTTTCCCCCACAGATATTCCTTCCATTCACCCTGAGCGTGGAGCCAATCCTGCCTAGAGGCATCCAAGCCGTCCCGCAAATATATCTCCTCTGAAGCAACAACCTGGGCCTCCAAGTCGGCCTCACGCTTTTTAAAGGAGGATTTAAGACTGCCTACCTGTTTAATCAGAGTACCCCTCAGGAAGGCCTTAAAAGTGTCCCACAGCAGAGACACCTCGGTGGTGCCATTGTGCATAACAAAGAATTCTAGCCAGCTAGCCTCCAATTCAGATCCCTCTCCCATATGCGTCAGCCAGAAAGGGTTAAATTTCCATACTACTTGTCCCCGCTGACAGTCTCAGTCAATATGCAACAATATAGGGGAGTGATCCGAAATACCTCTAGTCTCATATCGGACACCTCGAACTCTAGGCAGAAGCTCCAGAGAGAGGAGAGACAAATCTATCTTAGAAAAGGAAGAGTGAGACTGCGAAAAACAAGAATATTGCCTCAAATCGGGATATTTCATTCTCCAGGGATCAAGCAAACCCAGCTCCGAGACAGTATCCGCGAACAGAGACCACCTCGGCCGTGGGCCAGAGGATGCCGCCGACAACCTATCCATCACACAGTTTAAAACATTGTTAAAATCACCCATACAGATAGCAGCCACACCAGGGGACGCAGCCATAAAAGCAGACGCCTTTTTAAGCACATCATGCGAGTATGAGGGGGGCACATATACAGCCAGCAGTAGTAGGGGAATGGAGTTAATTTTACACTTCAGAAACATTGATCCGTTTGCACACTATCAAACAAGAAGCGGACAGACTTTTTAATCAGGATCGACACTCCCCAGGACGCAGCAGTATCCATGGAATGAAAGGCCCAGCCCACCCATGGCTTTTTAAGAGACATAATCTTAGAACCCACTAAGTGGGTTTCCATCAGGCAGGTTATATCCGATGCATAATGCTTGATCTGTCGAAGTACTAGGGAGCGCTTGATTTTGTCATTGATTCCCAGTACATTCCATGACAGAAATCTAACCAAAGCCATAGCAACACATCCGATTAGTAATACAGACCACCCGCAACCAGCCACCTCCAGCAAACAGCAAAGAACAGTCGCCCAGGAAGAGCTGCGACACAAGCAGAACAGAAACTAGCTCAGTACATAGCAGGAAAGGAAAACAAATAAACAATAAACAATAAACAATATTATCCTAAAGTAACCCCAACCCCCACTCCCTGTTGCTGGTGTTTAATTAGTATGCACTCGCACATGTTCTCTGGTCGTGCAGCAAGGCAGCTGCACGACATTTTGGGTAATTATGCTCTGGACTCTGATTGGAGGGTTCCCTGTTTTAAGCCTCCTCAGTGCCTCACACAGACGCCGGTGATAGCTTCCTGCATGCTGCTCATGTTTGGTGAACGTCTGTTCCTGGTCTGCTGTGCCCGGTCTTTCCAGTTCTCTGAGTTCCTGAGTCTTGGTGTAGTCATCTTTTCCTAAGGAGTTCTTCTGGTCCTCGTTTACCTGTGGCAGTCGATAAGAGGACCTTGCCTGGTTTCGTGAGTGGCGGCCCTGCCGCGTGTTGCGGGCCAGCTTTATTTTTTGGTTCACTGGAAGGGCTATGGTCCGGAGGAAAGGTCTTGGGTCTTGGATGGGGATCTACATGCCCCTAGACTCAAGAGATTATTTTTTCAGGAATTTCCTCGGAAACCTGGCTTTAGGGGTTCTTTAACCCCTCCTTAAGGGAGGGGTACTGTTAGGCGCAGCGGTCCGTAGCCGGCCGCTGCACCTTCTCCCCTTTCTGCACGGCGCCTGGAAACGCTAGGGACGCCGTGCGCGCTGAGCCGCCGGGTCCCTAGCAATGCTAGGCCGCCATGCGCGCCGAGCCGCCGGGTCCCTAGCAATGCCAGGACGCGTGCGTGCCGAGCCGCCGGGTCCATAGCAACGGGGACGCCACAGGAACTTAGAACTGGCAGCATGCCTGGTTCCCTAACAAACAAAATTCCCTTAAATGTAAACTACCGAAGTAGGGATGGCGCTGACATGTGTTGTAAGTCCTCAAGCAGCTGAAATAAAGAGGGCTAGTTAAACCCTTTAAATAGAACAATAGATGAAAGGTAATTCAGCGCTAATAACTAGTTAAATAGATAATAAAATTTATTGAGAACATACATTTCACTGTATATTTACATACATTTCACTGTTGCAACAGATATAAAAATGGTGGTACCACAGAAACAAAAAAATATAAATGAGAAAATTAAAAGTTCCAAAAAATAGGGCCTAAATCAACACTGCTTATTGGTTGAAGAAAATCTTGAATGCTATATACCCAGCAATTCAAGATTTTCTTCAACCAATAAGCAGTGTTGATTTAGGCCCTATTTTTTGGAACTTTTAATTTTCTCATTTATATTTTTTTGTTTCTGTGGTACCACCATTTTTATATCTGTTGCAACAGTGAAATGTATGTAAATATACAGTGAAATGTATGTTCTCAATAAATTTTATTATCTATTTAACTAGTTATTAGCGCTGAATTACCTTTCATCTAAAATTCCCTTAAAGTTAACAGTAACAGCTAAGGCAGAAAACACCTTTGCATGTTCTGCCAATACTTAGCAAAACCAAAATCCAATGACCAAAAAGGGGGCCAAGAATTGAATAACCTCGAGACAAGAGAGTCTCCCAGCTTAACTCGAATCCCCCCCGAGACCACCACCACCACCCCAATTAAACCTAGCTATCCCCCCCCCCCCTCCCCGAGAACTATATATGGGAAACTTTTAATAAGGAGCAGGGGAAAAAAACGGGAAAAAAAGCAGCAGAGAACCCGTATAGGCCTAGCATAGCACCTCAACATGAAGCAGCAAAATAAGAATCCCCCCCCCCCCTAGACCACACTCATAAATGACATAGCAGGTATAAAGGGAGAAAAATTGATCAGTAGAGAAACGAGATGCAGGAGTTCAATCAGCAGCTAACGCCCGCCGAGCCGGAAAGCGTCTGTCCAGCCAAACTGATGCTTCGCGGGGAGTCATGAAGAATTTAGTTTCTCCGTCCGACACCACCCGCAGTTTAGACGGGAAGAGCATGGCATAGGGGATATTCAATTCACGCAGCCTGCATTTGACAGGGACAAACTGAGCTCTGTCCTTCTGAACGTCAATAGCAAAATCTGGAAAGACTGAAATTGGAGATCCGTTCCACATGAGAGGACCTTCGGTGCGGGCCAGTTTCAGAATCACATCCCTCACGATAATGAAGGAGCTTGGCTATGAACGTGTGGGAGTGCCCCTGGAGGTAGTGAACGCATCGGCACTCTGTGAGCGCGCTCCACTGCAAAGTGTGCAGTGAACTCCTCCGCTCCAAACGCATCCAGCAGCCAGCGTTCAAGAAATTTCTCGGGGGAGGCGCCCTCCTCCTTCTCGGGCAGGCCAACAAAACAGACATTGTTCCGTCGCAATGTCCTTTCCATATCGCTCATCTTCTTGTGTACCTCCGTCATCTGCAACTCCAGAGCAGAGGTGCGTCTACCGAGTGGTGAAACCGTGTCTTCTAGTGTGGAAATGCGCGTTTCAATCTCACCGACCCTTTCCCGCACCCGCTGGAGGTCTTGGTGTATAATGGATAGGTCCGCCTGGACCTGAACGATCCTGTCGGCCAAGCGGGCTTCGCTGGCGGTGACCGCTTCCAGTACCTTCTGCAAGGCTGCATCCGAAGCCTCCAGAGACGAGGAGCTATGAGATGGCGATGGCGGTGACGGTGAAGAGACCGATTGTGCTTCCTCCCCACATTGAGGCCGAGCTGGAGGATTTCTAGCAAATTTCTCTAGTTTCGCTGCGGCCGCGTTGTTCTGGTGCTGTTTGACCATCTTAGCCAACCGAAGGCGGGAGTCAGAAAGACGTATTATATATCGAAACCAACCAGTAGCTGCCCGCTAGGAAATACAGTATATCAAAACTGTCCAGCAGCAGTCCGTGAAGAAATAGTATATCAAAACCGGCCAGTGGTTGCCTGTGAGCACGGATAATAAAGCAGAATCACCCAATCTTTGAGTGCCAGTGAGTATAGTATAACAGAAACTCGTCCAGCCGCCGTCCCTGACGTCCCTCACAGGAAGCCGACAGTTATACAGAATGACCAATCCCAGAGGGGAAGCCGTAGCACACCGAGCAGATGTTGTGGCAAATATGACAAATAATAGCCTGCTCATCCGAGCCCCTGGAGGCCGCAGGATATATAGGATATATAGGATACACTGTATAGGGACAGCAGCAGACAAGTGTTGCAGGGGATAATGTGTCAAAGCAATGTCCCAGTGCGATGTGGAGCACACACGTTCAGGCTGGGCACTTATACAATGGCAGACCATCCAAGTCACACATCGCCCCCCCCCTTCCCCAGCAGCACAGTCCAGAAGGGAACCAGAGGGCAGAGGTCAGAGCCGCAGGTGGATGGAGAGCAGCGGCGTCACCCACGGCAGCACCACTACGGGAGACCCTGCAGACACACACTCGGGTAAGGCAGGCACGGATGGAGCTCAGGGGACCGCACAGGGGCTGCAGCAGGCTCGGGAGCAGGGAGCAGGCAGGGCAGTGACCGGAGAGCACGGGTAGAGAGGAGAGTGGCGTCCTACGTGGTGCCGAAGGCTCAGGAGTCCGGCATATAGAAAGAGCTCTGCCGCGGCGGGAAGCGAACGAGCGGGTCTCAAATCTTCAGGGGGGCCCCTCCACACCTTCAGAGAGACAGCGGGGTGGTTTTCATGCCCAGGGGGGACACAGGATAGAGTATCAGGAGAAATGAGCTGGAGAGTCACGCCACTCGTGTGCTACTCCATGTCCACCGAAGCCACGCCCCTCCATGTTGATTCCTTTTAATGACCTTATTGACTTCGAGGAACTTCTGAATACTATCTCTTAGAATACCTTCCAATACTTTCCCCACTATAGATGTAAGACTTACTGGTCTATAATTACCTGGTTCGGCTTTACTTCCCCCTGGTTCAGCTTTACTTCCCTATTATATTATTGTCCTTTCCGTTTTTCTTATTACATGTCATTGATGAGACTTTCTTCTGGATTATCCATGAACATTTGACCATCGTCGAGGAAGCTGAAAGTCAAATACATTCTTCAGAGTATATGGCATTGGAACATTTGTACCATTTTCATTATCTATGAACTTTGGTAATAGTGAGCGCAAATGTATTGATTGTGTTATTTATTTCTTTAACACAGTATATGGTCCGCATTAGCGATAGTGTATATTACTGTACCAAAAGTGCACATTTATAAACCATTGACATTGTGCAAACATACATCCAATAGAACAAACAAATTAACATTATTACCTCTTTTTAGGTTAGGCCTCTTCTGACCTTATCTCTCTCCTCATGGGTTTACATATCCCATCTAGGTGGAGTTGTAGGAGCGGATCTTTGCAGTGTTGTAGTCTGCTTGTGGATGATGTTGTGCCATCTTGTTTGTTTGGCAGTTGTTATTTTTTGTATTCACGAAAGCCTTCACTCAATTGAACCAACCACCTAGCAATATTTGACACCATTCTGCTTTGGATAAATTGGGCTACTGTTGTTGAATTGATTAATTTGGACATTCGGGAGGTAATGTAGCAAATTGGCCGTATTTTGGGTTCGAACGCGTTTTGACAAAACCTCACCGAATTTTTTTTGTCGGATTCGGGTGTGTTTTGGATTCGGGTGTTTTTTTCAAAAAACCCTAAAAAACAGCTTAAATCATAGAATTTGGGGGTCATTTTGATCCCAAAGTATTATTAACCTCAATAACCATAATTTCCACTCATTTTCAGTCTATTCTGAACACCTCACACCTCACAATATTATTTTTAGTCCTAAAATTTGCACCGAGGTCGCTGGATGACTAAGCTCAGCGACCCAAGTGGCCGACACAAACACCTGGCCCATCTAGGAGTGGCACTGCAGTGTCACGCAGGATGGCCCTTCCAAAAAACACTCCCCAAACAGCACATGACGCAAAGAAAAAAAGAGGCGCAATGAGGTAGCCGTGTGACTAAGCTCAGCGACCCAAGTGGCCGACACAAACACCTGGCCCATCTAGGAGTGGCACTGCAGTGTCACGCAGGATGGCCCTTCCAAAAAACACTCCCCAAACAGCACATGACGCAAAGAAAAAAAAAGAGGCGCAATGAGGTAGCTGTGTGACTAAGCTCAGCGACCCAAGTGGCCGACACAAACACCTGGCCCATCTAGGAGTGGCACTGCAGTGTCACGCAGGATGGCCCTTCCAAAAAACACTCCCCAAACAGCACATGACGCAAAGAAAAAAAGAGGCGCAATGAGGTAGCTGTGTGACTAAGCTCAGCGACCCAAGTGGCCGACACAAACACCTGGCCCATCTAGGAGTGGCACTGCAGTGTCACGCAGGATGGCCCTTCCAAAAAACACTCCCCAAACAGCACATGACGCAAAGAAAAAAAGAGGCGCAATGAGGTAGCTGTGTGACTAAGCTCAGCAACCCAAGTGGCCGACACAAACACTTGGCCCATCTAGGAGTGGCACTGCAGTGACACGCAGGATGGCCCTTCCAAAAAACACTCCCCAAACAGCACATGACGCAAAAAAAAAAAGAGGCGCAATGAGGTAGCTGTGTGACTAAGCTCAACGACCCAAGTGGCCGACACAAACACCTGGCCCATCTAGGAGTGGCACTGCAGTGTCAGGCAGGATGGCCCTTCCAAAAAACACTCCCCAAACAGCACATGACGCAAAGAAAAAAAGAGGCGCAATGAGGTAGCTGTGTGACTAAGCTCAGCGACCCAAGTGGCCGACACAAACACCTGGCCCATCTAGGAGTGGCACTGCAGTGTCTGGCAGGATGGCCCTTCCAAAAAATACTCCCCAAACAGCACATGACACAAAGAAAAATTAAAGAAAAAAGAGGTGCAAGATGGAATTGTCTTTGGGCCCTCCCACCCACCCTTATGTTGTATAAACAGGACATGCACACTTTAACCAACCCATCATTTCAGTGACAGGGTCTGCCACACGACTGTGACTGAAATGACGGGTTGGTTTGGACCCCCACCAAAAAAGAAGCAATTAATCTCTCCTTGCACAAACTGGCTCTAAAGAGGCAAGATGTCCACCTCATCATCATCCTCCGATTCATCACCGTGTACATCCCCCTCCTCACAGATTATCAATTCGTCCCCACTGGAATCCACCATCACAGCTCCCTGTGTACTTTCTGGAGGCAATTGCTGCTGGTGAATGTCTCCACGGAGGAATTGATTATAATTCATTTTAATGAACATCATCTTCTCCACATTTTCTGGAAGTAACCTCGTACGCCGATTGCTGACAAGGTGAGCGGCGGCACTAAACACTCTTTCGGAGTACACACTTGTGGGAGGGCAACTTAGGTAGAATAAAGCCAGTTTGTGCAAGGGCCTCCAAATTGCCTCTTTTTCCTGCCAGTATACGTACGGACTTTCTGACGTGCCTACTTGGATGCGGTCACTCATATAATCCTCCACCATTCTTTCAATGGTGAGAGAATCATATGCAGTGACAGTAGACGACATGTCCGTAATCGTTGGCAGGTCCTTCAGTCCGGACCAGATGTCAGCACTCGCCCCATACTGCCCTGCATCACGCCAGCGGGTGGGCTCGGAATTCTGAGCCTTTTCCTTGCACCCCCAATTGCGGGAGAATGTGAAGGAGGAGCTGTTGATCGATCAAGTTCCACTTGACTTGATAATTTTCTCACCAGCAGGTCTTTGAACCCCTGCAGACTTGTGTCTGCGGAAAGAGAGATACAACATAGGTTTTAAATCTAGGATCGAGCACGGTGACCAAAATGTAGTGCTCTGATTTCAACAGATTGACCACCCGTGAATCCTGGTTAAGCGAATGAAGGGCTCCATCCACAAGTCCCACATGCCTAGCGGAATCGCTCTGTCTTAGCTCCTCCTTCAATGTCTCCAGCTTCTTCTGCAAAAGCCTGATGAGGGGAATGACCTGACTCAGGCTGGCAGTGTCTGAACTGACTTCACGTGTGGCAAGTTCAAAAGGTTGCAGAACCTTGCACAACGTTGAAATCATTCTCCACTGCGCTTGAGACAGGTGCATTCCACCTCCTATATCGTGGTCAGATGTATAGGCTTGAATGGCCTTTTGCTGCTCCTCCATCCTCTGAAGCATATAGAGGGTTGAATTCCACCTCGTTACCACTTCTTGCTTCAGATGATGGCAGGGCAGGTTCAGGCGTTTTTGGTGTTGCTCCAGTCTTCTGTACGTGGTGCCTGTACGCCTAAAGTGTCTTGCAATTCTTCTGGCCACCGACAGCATCTCTTGCACGCCCCTGTCATTTTTTAAATAATTCTGCACCACCAAATTCAAGGTATGTGCAAAACATGGGACGTGCTGGAATTTGCCCAGATATAATGCGCGCACAACATTGCTGGCATTGTCCGATGCCACAAATCCACAGGAGAGTCCATTTGGGGTAAGCCATTCTGCGATGATCTTCCTCAGTTGCCGTAAGAGGTTTTCAGCTGTGTGCGTATTCTGGAAAGCGGTGATACAAAGAGTAGCCTGCCTAGGAAAGAGTTGGCGTTTGCGAGATGCTGTAACTGGTGCCGCCGCTGCTGTTCTTGCGGCGGGAGTCAATAATTCTACCCAGTGGGCTGTCACAGTCATTTAGTCCTGAGTCTGCCCTGCTCCACTTGTCCACATGTCCGTGGTTAAGTGGACATTGGGTACAACTGCATTTTTTAGGACACTGGTGAGTCTTTTTCTGAGGTCTGTGTACATTTTCGGTATCGCCTGCCTAGAGAAATGGAACCTATTTGGTATTTGGTACCGGGGACACAGTACCTCAATCATGTCTATAGTTGGCTCTGAAGTAATGTTGGATACCGGAACCACGTTTCTCACCGCCCAAGATGCCAAGTCCTCAGTTATCCGCTTTGCAGCAGGATGACTGCTGTGATATTTCATCTTCCTCGCAAAGGACTGTTGGACAGTCAATTGCTTGGTGGAAGTAGTAAAAGTGGTCTTACGACTTCCCCTCTGGGATGACCATCGACTCCCAGCAGCAACAACAGCAGCGCCAGCAGCAGTAGGCGTTACACTCAAGGATGCATCAGAGGAATCCCAGGCAGGAGAGGACTCGTCAGAATTGCCAGTGACATGGCCTGCAGGACTATTGGCATTCCTGGGGAAGGAGGAAATTGACACTGAGGGAGTTGGTGGGGTGGTTTGCGTGAGCTTGGTTACAAGAGGAAGGGATTTACTGGTCAGTGGACTGCTTCCGCTGTCGCCCAAAGTTTTTGAACTTGTCACTGACTTATGATGAATGTGCTGCAGGTGACGTATAAGGGAGGATGTTCCGAGGTGGTTAACGTCCTTACCCCTACTTATTACAGCTTGACAAAGGCAACACACGGCTTGACACCTGTTGTCCGCATTTTTGTTGAAATACTTCCACACCGAAGAGCTGATTTTTTTGGTATTTTCACCAGGCATGTCAATGGCCATATTCCTCCCACGGACAACAGGTGTCTCCCCGGGTGCCTGACTTAAACAAACCACCTCACCATCAGAATCCTCCTTGTCAATTTCCTCCCCAGCGCCAGCAACACCCATATCCTCCTCATCCTGGTGTACTTCAACACTGACATCTTCAATCTGACTTTCAGGAACTGGACTGCGGGTGCTCCTTCCAGCACTTGCAGGGGGCGTGCAAATGGTGGAAGGTGCATGCTCTTCACGTCCAGTGTTGGGAAGGTCAGGCATCGCAACCGACACAATTGGACTCTCCTTGTGGATTTGTGATTTCGAAGAACGCACAGTTCTTTGCTGTGCTTTTGCCAACTTAAGTCTTTTCATTTTTCTAGCGAGAGGCTGAGTGCTTCCATCCTCATGTGAAGCTGAACCACTAGCCATGAACATAGGCCAGGGCCTCAGCCGTTCCTTGCCACTCCGTGTGGTAAATGGCATATTGGCAAGTTTACGCTTCTCCTCCGACGATTTTAATTTAGATTTTTGAGTCCTTTTTTTACTGATCTTTTGTGTTTTGGATTTTACATGCTCTGTACTATGACATTGGGCATCGGCCTTGGCAGACGACGTTGATGGAATTTCATCGTCTCGGCCATGACTAGTGGCAGCAGCTTCAGCACGAGGTGGAAGTGGATCTTGATCTTTCCCTATTTTTGGAACCTCAACATTTTTGTTCTCCATATTTTAATAGGCACAACTAAAAGGCACCTCAGGTAAACAATGGAGATGGATGGATACTAGTATACTTATGGATGACGAGTGACTGACGACACAGAGGTAGCTACAGCCGTGGACTACCGTACTGCGTCTGCTAGTATAGAGATGATAATTAATGATATGAAAAAAATATATATATAACTACTGTAGGTATATATAATATAATGACGGACCTGGTGGACACTGTCAGCAGACTGCTAAACTACTAGTATGAAGAAGATAGAAAAAAAAAACAACCACAGGTAGGTATACAATTATGGACGAGCACTGACGACACAGAGGTAGGTACAGCCGTGGCCTACCGTACTGCGTCTGCTAGTATAAATAATATACTAAATATATTACTACTGTAGGTATATAATATAATGACGGACCTGGTGGACACTGTCAGCAGACTCCTAAACTACTAGTATGAAGAAGATAGAAAAAAAAACCCACCACAGGTAGGTAGGTATACAATTATGGACGAGCACTGACGACACAGAGATAGCCACAGCCGTGGACTACCGTACTGCATCTGCTAGTATAGATAATATAATAAATATATTACTACTGTAGGTATATAATATAATGACGGACCTGGTGGACACTGTCAGCAGACTCCTAAACTACTAGTATGAAGAAGATAGAAAAAAAAAAACCACCGCAGGTAGGTAGGTATACAATTATGGACGAGCACTGATGACACAGAGATAGCCACAGCCGTGGACTACCGTACTGCGTCTGCTAGTATAGATAATATAATAAATATATTATGACTGTAGGTATATAATATAATGACGGACCTGGTGGACACTGTCAGCAGACTCCTAAACTACTAGTATGAAGAAGATAGAAAAAAAAAACCCACCACAGGTAGGTATACAATTATGGACGAGCACTGACGACACAGAGGTAGGTACAGCCGTGGCCTACCGTACTGCGTCTGCTAGTATAGATAATATACTAAATATATTACTACTGTACGTATATAATATAATGACGGACCTAGTGGACACTGTCAGCAGACTCCTAAACTACTAGTATGAAGAAGATAGAAAAAAAAAACCACCACAGGTAGGTAGGTATACAATTATGGACGAGCACTGACGACACAGAGATAGCCACAGCCGAGGACTACCGTACTGCGTCTGCTAGGATAGATAATATAATAAATATATTACTACTGTAGGTATATAATATAATGACGGACCTGGTGGATACTGTCAGCAGACTCCTAAACTACTAGTATGAAGAAGATAGAGAAAAAAAAACCCACCACAGGTAGGTAGGTATACAATTATGGACGAGCACTGACGACACAGAGATAGCCAGAGCCATGGACTACCGTACTGCGTCTGCTAGTATAGATAATATAATAAATATATTACTACTGTAGGTATATAATATAATGACGGACCTGGTGGACACTGTCAGCAGACTCCTAAACTACTAGTATGAAGAAGATAGAAAAAAAAAACCCACCACAGGTAGGTAGGTATACAATTATGGACGAGCACTGACGACACAGAGATAGCCACAGCCGTGGACTACCGTACTGCATCTGCTAGTATAAATAATATACTAAATTTATTACTACTGTAGGTATATAATATAATGACGGACCTGGTGGACACTGTCAGCAGACTCCTAAACTACTAATATGAAGAAGATACAAAAAAAACCCCACCACAGGTAGGTAGGTATACAATTATGGACGAGCACTGACGACACAGAGATAGCCACAGCCGTGGACTACCGTACTGCATCTGCTAGTATAGATAATATAATAAATATATTACTACTGTAGGTATATAATATAATGACGGAGCTGGTGGACACTGTCAGCAGACTCCTAAACTACTAGTATGAAGAAGATACAAAAAAACCCCCACCACAGGTAGGTAGGTATACAATTATGGACGAGCACTGACGACACAGAGATAGCCACAGCCGTGGACTACCGTACTGCGTCTGCTAGTATAGATAATATAATAAATATATTACTACTGTAGGTATATAATATAATGACGGACCTGGTGGACACTGTCAGCAGACTCCTAAACTACTAGTATGAAGAAGATACAAAAAAACCACCACCACAGGTAGGTAGGTATACAATTATGGACGAGCACTGACGACACAGAGATAGCCACAGCCGTGGACTACCGTACTGCGTCTGCTAGTATAGATAATATAATAAATATATTACTACTGTAGGTATATAATATAATGACGGACCTGGTGGACACTGTCAGCAGACTCCTAAACTACTAGTATGAAGAAGATAAAAAAAAAACCCCACCACAGGTAGGTAGGTATACAATTATGGATGAGCACTGACGATACAGAGATAGCCACAGCCGTGGACTACCGTACTGCGTCTGCTAGTATAGATAATATAATAAATATATTACTACTGTAGGTATATAATATAATGACGGACCTGGTGGACACTGTCAGCAGACTCCTAAACTACTAGTATGAAAAAGATAGAAAAAAAAACCACCACAGGTAGGTATACAATTATGGACGAGCAGTGACGACACAGAGGTAGGTACAGCCGTGGCCTACCGTACTGCGTCTGCTAGTATAGATAATATACTAAATATATTACTACTGTAGGTATATAATATAATGATGGACCTAGTGGACACTGTCAGCAGACTCCTAAACTACTAGTATGAAGAAAATAGAAAAAAAAAACCACCACAGGTAGGTAGGTATACAATTATGGACGAGCACTGACAACACAGAGATAGCCACAGCCGTGGACTACCGTACTGCGTCTGCTAGTATAGATAATAAAATAAATATATTACTACTGTAGGTATATAATATAATGACGGACCTGGTGGACACTGTCAGCAGACTCCTAAACTACTAGTATGAAGAAGATAGAAAAAAAAACCCCACCACAGGTAGGTAGGTATACAATTATGGACGAGCACTGACGACACAGAGATAGCCACTGTTAGGCGCCGGGGTCCGCTCGTCTGCGCGGCCCGGCGCCTAGCAACCAGGGACGCCGTGCGCGTACAGCCGCCGGCTCCCTGGCAATGCTAGACGCCGGGCGCGCTGAGCCGCACGGACCCTAGCAACGGGGACGCCACTGGCGGACCGCGTTCCCCGTTGCTGGGTCCATTTGAATTTATAGGTGCACCTGTTCTCTGGCCGTGCAGCAAGGCAGCTGCACGGCATTGATTCTAATCAGCCCTGTCAGCAGCTGATTGGAGGACTCCTGATTAAATACACTCCCTGGGCTTCTCACAGACGCCGGTAATAGCTTCCTGCATGCTGCCTTTGTTTGCTGAGAGTCTGTATCCAGTCCTGCTGTATCTGGTCGTTCCAGTCTTCTGAAGTCCTGTACTTGGGAGAAGTCATCTCGTCCCTGGAGTCCTGACTGATCACCGTTTAACATCCAGTGGTGTTCGTGAATCGCGGCTTTGCCGTGTGTAGCGGCTTGGCCGCTTTACCCTTTATTATTTGTGTTTGGAGCAATTTGCGGAGGGTTCCGCTTCCACAGGTCCACTCTGGTATCCGGCGGTGCTGGGTAGGAGTATTGGACAAGTGGATTTTGGTTGTCTTTTTTCCTGGCGGTTTTTCCGCACATACTTTAGGTTTTGTTAGTTAGCTCGTAGCCCCTGGCCTGTTTGTTAGTTAGAGGTCCTCTTGTTATCATCCTGCCTCGGATTTCCCTTTGTCTCTCATTAAGACCGGGGGGCACCGGAGTTGGACAGACATAATCCGCCCTTCAAACGTGGCTGCCAAGGGCTCAAGAAACCATAGTCTCGCAAGGGATTTCCGATAGCACGGGTGAGACAACAGAGTTAGGGCGCCAGGGGCTATTATTCTTTCCTGCTCCCATTACCAGCATTCTATTCCAGTGCTCCGGTCATTATCATAAGATCTCCTCTAGCCAGGAGTGCTGGAATCATAACATTATTACCGGCCATACCAAAACTTAAAATTAAACGAGGTTTAATATTTTCTCATTCAGTTTTGTGAGAGTTTATCGGCCTCATGAATCCAACAGGTTTAGGGCCAAATCCTGGTCAGCTCTTAGTCAGCCAGATTCAAGAACTTACTCAGATGGTTCAGGATCTTTCTCTTCGGGTGAAGTCGCAGGAAGATCTTTTGCGAGCTTCCCCGAGGGTAGTCCCTGAACCAAAGATGCATTTACCTGACCGTTTTTCTGGTGATAGGAAAGAGTTTTTTAATTTTTTAGAATCCTGTAAACTCTATTTTCGTTTAAGACCGATTTCCTCGGGTACTGAATCTCAGCGGGTCGGGATTATTATTTCTTTGCTCCAGGGGGATCCTCAGACCTGGGCATTTGGTTTAAAAGCAGAGGAACCGGCATTGTTGTCAGTGGATGCTTTTTTTGGGTCTTTAGGGCTCTTGTATGATGACCCTGATAGAGAGGCATCCGCTGAAAGTCAGTTACGCGCTCTCAGACAGGGTAGAAATCCTGCAGAGGTTTATTGTACGGAGTTTCGCCGTTGGTCGAACGACTGTGGCTGGAATGACCCAGCCCTGCGCAGTCAGTTTTGCCTCGGCTTATCAGAGTCTATAAAAGACAGTGTCCTTCAGTACCCCGCTCCTGAGACTCTCGATAAACTCATGGAGCTTTCTATTAAGATTGATCGTCGTCTCAGAGAGCGGAGGGCTGAAAAAGGAGCACCTGTAAGGTCAAGTCCATGTGTATATTCCATTCCTGAGGACGTAGAGGAGCCCATGCAGATGGGTCTCTCCCGGCTGTCTCCTGAAGAAAGAGCCAGAAGGCAAAATTCTGGTCTTTGTCTGTACTGTGGGGGTAAGGGACTCGTAATTGTCCGAACAAGTCGGGAAACGCTTTGACCAGGTGAATTGTGAGGGGGTTCACCTAGGTCTGCAGCTTATCTCCTCGAATAACTCCCTTTTAGTCCCAGCTAAGGTTTCCTTTGGCAGCCTCAGTTCTTCGGTGTCGGCTTTTGTTGACAGTGGAGCTGCAGGAAACTTTATGGATTTAACTTGGGCTAAGGCCTTAAGCATTCCTCAGTTACCTTTGGGTAGGTGTGTCACCATGCATGGCTTAGATGGGAGTCCACTGTCCAATGGGGTTATTTCTCTCTGTACACCCCCAGTATTACTTACAGTAGGAGCTCTACATTCTGAAAAGATCGAGTTCTTCCTTACTCATTGCCCAGCAGTTCCAGTAGTTCTGGGTCACCCTTGGCTGGCCTTTCATAATCCCACCATTGATTGGCGGTCGGGGGAGATTTCACAATGGGGTACCTTTTGTGATAAGGAATGTATTACGTTTCCAGTCAGAATTGCAGCTGCCATTCCTGAACTCATTCCTGTGGAATACCAGGAGTTTGCTGATGTGTTCTCCAAGGGCAATGCGGACATTCTGCCTCCCCATCGGCCTTATGATTGTGCTATTGAGTTAATTCCTGGTGCCGCATTGCCAAAGGGAAGGTTATATGCTTTATCCGGGCCAGAAACTGCGGCCATGAATGATTATGTTAAGGAGAGCCTAGGGAAAGGATTTATTAGACCATCAAAATCTCCTTTAAGTGCAGGCTTCTTCTTTGTGGAGAAAAAGGATGGCTCGCTTAGACCTTGCATTGACTTTAGAGCCCTGAATAAGATCTCAGTTAAAAATACTTATCCTTTGCCGCTGATTTCTGTCCTCTTTGATCAGTTACGTTCGGCTGTGATTTTTTTCTACAATTGACCTAAGAGGAGCGTACAACCTCATCCGAATCAAATCTGGAGATGAGTGGAAGACGGCCTTCAGTACTCAGTCGGGTCACTACGAGTACCTGGTGATGCCGTTCGGCTTGTCTAACGCTCCAGCAGTTTTTCAGGACCTCATTAACGATGTGCTCCGTGACTTCCTAGGGAAATTCGTGGTCGTTTACTTAGACGACATCCTGATTTATTCTGAATCACTGGAACAACATGTTACCCAGGTTCGTCGGGTTCTTCAAAAGTTACGTGAGAATCATTTATATGCCAAGCTGGAGAAATGTGAGTTTCATGTCACGGAGGTATCTTTTTTAGGGTACATTATTTCCCCTCGGGGATTTTTCATGGAACCTAAGAAGCTCCAGGCCATCCTTAGTTGGGCGCAACCCACCAATTTAAAAGCAATTCAGCGCTTTTTAGGGTTTGCGAATTATTATTGGAGGTACATTCATTCTTTTTCTGACCTGGTTGCTCCCATTGTAGCTCTGACAAAGAAAGGAGCGGATCCCACCAACTGGTCGCGTGAAGCTGAGTTGTCCTTTCGGGCCTTGAAACAAGCCTTTGTCTCGGCTCCAGTCCTCAGACATCCCAATCCGGAATTGCCCTTTGTTGTGGAGGTTGATGCCTCGGAGGTTGGAGTGGGGGCTATCCTATCTCAAAAGGATCCGGAGTCTCTGGAACTACATCCCTGTGCCTTTATGTCCAGGAAATTCTCCTCCGCTGAATCCAACTATGACGTTGGTAATCGGGAGTTACTGGCAATAAAGTGGGCTTTCGAGGAGTGGAGGCATTGGCTGGAGAGAGCAAAACATACTATTTCAGTATTGACTGACCATAAAAACCTGCAATACATCGAATCAGCTAAGCGGCTGAATGCCCGGCAGGCTCGTTGGGCTTTATTTTTTACTCGTTTCAAATTTATAATCACTTTCAGGCCTGGTTCCAAGAATACCAAGGCTGACGCCCTGTCACGCAGCTTTCTTCCGGTTCACAATAACAGTCCTATTACTCCCATACTTCCATCTTCAGTCATTTGGGCAGGCCTCACACAATATTTATTTACCCAGTTAAAACAGCTTCAACACCAAGCTCCTGGAAATACTCCTGCTGGTCGTCTTTACGTCCCTGAGTTTTTGAGAGCTACTGTTTTGACTGAATTCCATGATAACAAAGTTTCCGGGCATCCGGGGATCTCTAAGACTTTGGAGTTAGTCTCCCGCTCAGTATGGTGGCCTGGTCTTTCTAAAGACGTTAAGGAGTTTGTTTTTTCATGTCAGGTTTGTGCACAGCATAAGGTTCCCCGTTCCTTGCCTATCGGGCAACTCATGCCCTTAAATGTCCCTCTCAGGCCATGGTCTCATATTTCCATGGATTTTGTAATAGACCTTCCCCTTTCAGCCGGATTCCGAGTCATATGGGTGGTAGTGGACCGTTTTAGCAAGATGGCTCATTTCATTGCTCTTCCCCGACTGCCATCTGCTCAAGGATTGTCAGTTTTGTTTCTCCGCCATGTTTTCAGACTTCATGGCTTGCCCACTGATATTGTTTCTGATCGGGGTCCACAATTCATCGCACAATTCTGGAAGTGTTTTTGTGCTTCATTAAAGATGAAATTGTCGTTAACATCTGGTTACCACCCACAATCCAACGGGCAAACCGAGCGAGTTAACCAATCATTGAAACAGTATTTGCGTTTGTATTCAGCCAAACTCCAGAATGATTGGTCCGAGTTTCTTCCGTTGGCAGAGTTTGCTTACAATAATTCTTGTCATTCCTCCACTAATGTGTCTCCATTCTTTTCAGTTTTTGGTTTTCACCCCAGAGCTAATTCTTTTTTTTCATCATTCCTCAGTTTCCTCGCTAACCTTAACCTCCCATCTCAGAGCCATTTGGAAAAAAGTGCACCTTGCTCTCAGAAAAGCGGCCTTTCGAGAAAAAAAAATTTCTGACAGGCTCCGACGTCCTTGCACTTTTAAGGTGGGAGATAGGGTATGGTTGTCGACTCGTAACATCAGGCTTCGACAATCCTCGGCTAGATTGGGACCCAAATTTATTGGACCATTTCTTATTATTAAAAAAGTCAACCCAGTTGCTTTCCAGTTACGTTTACCAAGATCTCTCAGGATTGGAAATACGTTTCATTGCTCCCTGTTGAAACCATACGTTTCTTCCAGTAGATTTCCTCGGAGGATCTCTCAGGGTAGATCTCCGGTGGATGTACAGGGACAACAGGAGTTCTTGGTGGAGAAGGTTCTCGATTCCAAATTGTCCCGGGGCCGGCTTTATTTTCTGGTTCACTGGAGAGGCTATGGTCCGGAGGAAAGGTCTTGGGTCCTGGATAAGGATCTTCATGCCCCGAGGCTCAAGAGGGCATTTTTTCGGGAATTTCCTTGGAAACCTGGCTTTAGGGGTTCCTTGACCCCTCCTCAAGGGGGGGGGTACTGTTAGGCGCCGGGGTCCGCTCGTCTGCACGGCCCGGCGCCTAGCAACCAGGGACGCCGTGCGCGTACAGCCGCCGGCTCCCTGGCAACGCTAGACGCCGGGCACGCTGAGCCGCACGGACCCTAGCCACGGGGACGCCACTGGCGGACCGCGTTCCCCGTTGCTGGGTCCATTTGAATTTATAGGTGCACCTGCTTGCTGCACGGCATTGATTCTAATCAGCCCTGTCAGCAGCTGATTGGAGGACTCCTGATTAAATACACTCCCTGGGCTTCTCACAGACGCCGATAATAGCTTCCTGCATGCTGCCTTTGTTTGCTGAGAGTCTGTATCCAGTCCTGCTGTATCCGGTCGTTCCAGTCTTCTGAAGTCCTGTACTTGGGAGAAGTCATCTCGTCCCTGGAGTCCTGACTGATCACCGTTTAACATCCAGTGGTGTTCGTGAGTCGCGGCTTTGCCGTGTGTAGCGGGTTGGCCGCTTTACCCTTTATTATTTGTGTTTGGAGCAATTTGCGGAGGGTTCCGCTTCCACAGGTCCACTCTGGTATCCGGCGGTACTGGGTAGGAGTATTGGACAAGTGGATTTTGGTTGTCTTTTTTCCTGGCGGTTTTTCCGCACATACTTTAGGTTTTGTTAGTTAGCTCGTAGCCCCTGGCTTGTTTGTTAGTTAGAGGTCCTCTTGTTATCATCCTGCCTCGGATTTCCCTTTGTCTCTCATTAAGACCGGGGGGCACCGGAGTTGGGCAGACATAATCCGCCCTTCAAACGTGGCTGCCAAGGGCTCAAGAAACCATAGTCTCGCAAGGGATTTCCGATAGCACGGGTGAGACAACAGAGTTAGGGCGCCAGGGGCTATTATTCTTTCCTGCTCCCATTACCAGCATTCCAGTGCTCCGGTCATTATCATAAGATCTCCTCTGGCCAGGAGTGCTGGAATCATAACAGCCACAGCCGTGGACTACCGTACTGCGTCTGCTAGTATAGATAATATAATAAATATATTACTACTGTAGGTATATAATATAATGACGGACCTGGTGGACACTGTCAGCAGACTCCTAAACTACTAGTATGAAGAAGATAGAAAAAAAAACCACCACAGTTAGGTAGGTATACAATTATGGGCGAGCACTGACGACACAGAGATAGCCACAGCCGTGGACTACCGTACTGCGTCTGCTAATATAGAGATGATAAAGATGATAGAGATGAAAAAAAATATATATAACACTACTGTAGGTAAATATTTATATGATATAATGAATGACGGACCTGCTGGACACTGTCAGCAGAATGCGTTTATAGAATAAAAAAATAAAAAAACACCACAGGAGTGTTTAACTTTTTCAGGCAGACAATATACTGGTGGTCACTGGCAGCAAAAGTGTGCACTGTACTCCTGCTATAACTGCTCCCCAGTCTCCCCCACAATTAAGCTGTGTGAGCAGTGAGCACTCAGCACAGTCAGATATACATAGATGATATATCATGCAACACACTGAGGCTGAGCACAGATATGGTATGTATCGTTTTTTTCAGGCAGAGAACGGATTATAATAAAACTGGTGGTCACTATCAGCAAAACTCTGCACTGTACTGAGTACTCCTAACAACTGCTCCCCAAAATTAGTAGTAAATCAAATGTCACTCGTCTCTATCTTCTAATCTAAACGGAGAGGACGCCAGCCACGTCCTCTCCCTATCAATCTCAATGCACGTGTGAAAATGGCGGCGACGCGCGGCTCCTTATATAGAATCCGAGTCTCGCGAGAATCCGACAGCGGGATGATGACGTTCGGGCGAGCTCGGAATAACCGAGCAAGGCGGGAGGATCCGAGTCTGCTCGGACCCGTGCAAAAAAGGCTGAAGTTCGGGCGGGTTCGGTTTCCGAGGAACCGAACCCGCTCATCTCTAACTGTACCGCGCATGACCAGGAACTGGGAAAGGAGTACCAAAGGCAGGAATCACGAACAGGGAGACAGGAATATAACTTCACAGAAAGACACAGATTACACAAGCTATATGCTGGAGCAAGGTTTGGGAGCCTATACTGTGGCACGGGAGAGTGGCTAGGAACTCTCTTTTATAGGTGGAAATTCAAAACTGGTGCCAATTGTGACATAGTTAGGCGTGTCTGGCCCTTTAAATCTTAGAGCGGCGCACGCGTCCCTATGGGAGCCACAATCACCTGTCAGTAGCTGCAGAGATATACCAGGCCGGAAAGACTATAGTAGCATGCACCAGAGTCTCCCTGCCCACTGCCCCGCAGACCAGCACTGCCAGACCAAGTAAGTGACCACTGGATTACGGCGCGATGTTGCCCTGAAATTTTTATATATATATATATATATATATATATATACATTAGAGATGTGCACCGGAAATTTTTTCGGATTTTGTGTTTTGGTTTTGGATTCGGTTCCGTGTTTTGGCAAAACCTCCCTGAAAAATGTTTGTCGGATTCGGGTGTGTTTTGGATTCAAGTGTTTTTTTTCAAAAACAGTTTAAATCATAGAATTTGGGGGTAATTTTGATCCTATAGTATTATTAATCTCAAAATCCATAATTTCTACTCATTTCCAGTCTATTCTGAACACCTCACACCTCACAATATTATTTTTAGTCCTAAAATTTGCACCGAGGTTGCTGGATGACTAAGCTAAGCGACCCAAGCGGGCGGCACAAACACCTGACCCATCTAGGAGTGGCACTGCAGTGTCAGACAGGATGGCACTTAAAAAAATAGTCCCCAAACAGCACATGATGCAAAGAAAAGAGAAAAAGAGGTGCACTGTGGTCGCTGGATGGCTAAGCTAAGCGACACAAACACCTCAATATCACAGGAATTATTAGTTCTAATCAATGGTATTATTGTTCCAAATCACTGGAAGAAAATGACAAAATCACTGGAATTATTTGGCAAGATCACTGTAATTAATAATTATAAATCACTGATATTAATTGGTAATATCTCGCTATCGCCTGCCTAGTGAAGTGGAATCTAGATGGGATTTTGTACCGGGGACACAATAACTTCATCAATTGTCTAAATGCTAATGGCGGAAAACGGACGCACGTCTAGCAGCGCACTGATTATATTGAGAACTGATTATACTGAGCACTGATTATACTGGGCACTGATTTTACTGAGCACTGATTTTACTGAGTACTGATTATACTGATCACTGATGATACTACGGAGAACTGACACTGAGCAGCGAGAACAGCACTGGACTATTGTACTGTAGTATACTGGTCACCACAATGCAGCACTGACACTGAGCACAGAAATGTTACCAGTGGAGTACCCCAGGGATCTGTACTTGGTCCAGTTCTCTTTAGTATCTTTGTTGGTGACATTGCAGATGGTATTGACGGGAAGATATGTCTTTATGCAGATGATACAAAGATATGCAACAGGGTAGACACACCGGGAGGTGTAAAACAAATGATTGATGACCTAGATAGGCCTGAGAAATGGTTAAGAACGTGGCAACTACAGTTTAATGCTAAAAAATGCAAAATCATGCTCTTGGGTCTCAAAAACCCAAAGGCTAAGTATAGTATCAAGGGTACTATAATGGAAACTATTGAGGAGGAAAGAGATTTATGAGTCACTATTGATAGTGTAGGAGCTTCCGCAGTATAGCAAATATATATTGATTCACGTTTTTTCGCATTTATTAAGATATTTACTGTTAATCACAATATGGGTTGATATGTCCTTAAGAAAAATGTGCAGACCTGGTCAGAATACTATATTTGCTGAATAATCTTGTTTTAAGGCATGACTTGTACAAGACAAATGCAACATTGTATGAAATGTATCCAAGATGGACAAAGCAACACCAGATATATCCAAGGCTAATTGAGAAGAATAAAGAAAGAAATCTTTTGAGTTTATGTCCGAAAGACTGATAAAACAATAACCATTTTCAAGGCTGTCCTAGTTGCCACTTCTAACATTGTATGACAATCGATGTATTTTCAAGACATACATGGTGTATTCTGATTGGCTAAATGTATTGGCAAGCATAAACCCTTTGTGTTCAAGCTATAAATAATAAAGCTATGATGGCCCCTGGGAGGTCATCTTATGATTTGATTAAGGTTACACAAAGAACTTGTGTCCTTTTTTCATTCACTGATCTCCAACCGGTTGCAACAGAAAACAGAATTCTGACTGATGACTGCAGAGAGTTTATAGACCAGACCTGAATAGGTTAACATACCCTAACATTTTGGGACCTCGTCCGGAGATCTTCCAGCATCTCCCCCACTGGCAACAAATCCTCTGATCTTTCAGGAACCGCTGATAACAAAAACCGGTAAGTGAGATTTAATGTGTAGATTTCTACCTGCTCACTTGAACTCAGCGTTTCTTGAAATCTGAGGAAGTCCAGTCGGGAAGGTCAGAGAATATCTTACAGAGCCCAGTGTCAGTCAGAATTTTTTTTTTAAGGTACCATACATTTATGTTATATTGTTGAATTGTGGGTAAATAATTTCAGATAATTTGCCACAAGTGCACAGGGGGAATTAATCAAATATGCAGAAAACTTTTAAATTGTGAAAGTACTAATACATGTTTATTAAGAAAATAGAGCCGTTTTATAAAGGTGGCGCATGGCCAAGATATGTTCTAATGCTGATAACCAGTTTGAATTGATAAATAACCAAAGAGGTGTATGCAAATCTTGTACCTGTGTTGTTGTGTTAAGAAAATACAAAGGGTCCGTAGCACCAAGATTGCTGGCAATTACAGGCACTGAAGTCTCATTTGGTTATGTGGAAAATGATGATGAATTTTATTGTACAATAGGGTGCCATTTGAAAAGAGAATTATTGGAACATTACATTGAAAATGATTGGTCTAACATCATAACCTATTTGCCTGGGAACCACATAATCCCAGGTCTAAGACCCATGTGCCCGTGCAGCCTCAAACAGCTGCCGTGCACACAGATAACAGATATAGCATTTACTGTCATCCTTGTTTTTGTATCCTTGCACTGTTGTATGTACTCTGCCAATATGCTTTTGAAAAGGTGGGGGGGAGTCGGGTTGTCTGCTGAATAATGAAACCAGTGTAACTAGATTCTCCTGCACACATTGTACTGTATATATTGTATGTCCCTATGCAAGACAGTTAAGGGGTAGAATTGGGTCAGTAATAAAGAACAGCTACTGTCTGAAAGAGACACAAGGTGAACGTATTCCAAGAATAGTGGGGAGTTTACCAAGAACACAAGGTACAAGCAGGAGTCTATATAGGCAGGGGGATAGACCCTTGGAGTGACTTAACAATAATATTAGGGACGCATCTCAGTGATCCAGAAGAAATAATCTATTATGCAGGTCTCACTTGGGGAGCAGTACTAACAGATTTTCCACCAACACAGGGAGGAAGGGGCAACACTACAACCCATGTAATTTGTCCACAGACGGATTTAAGGAGCTTTTTAGGTACAAGGATAGAAGAGATTCTTCAGAGTCAGCGTCTCACAAGGAGATTTTAATTCCCTCATAAGGGGTTGCTAAAATACCACATCAGGATGGGTTCAAACCCGTGGATATTGTTAGTAACAGGGAGGGTAAGAAAAGCTTTAAAAGGAGATTTTAAGTCCCTCATAAGGAGTTACTAAAATACCACATCAGGAGGGGTTCCGCGCACGTTCACCCAGGCATGGGAGCGCGGTCTGTAAAGATGTCAGGGCCCGACAAACCCGTGGATATTGTTAGTAACAGGGAGGGCAGGAAACTCTGAAAGGAATAAGTAAAATTTTCAAAAGAGCAGGTTTTCCGTCAGAAGGGACACTAGACTTAGAGAAATGGGAAAAATTTGCCTCCTGTAACAAGAGTTGGATAATTAAGCATAATTATAGAGATCAAGTATCCATCTGGATCACTGTAGCACAAGAATTAGGAGCAGAGAATAGAAGAAGAGATGAGGAGAATGATTTCCCCATTGTACCAGAGTACCCAATAGCACCACAACCAGCGTTAAGCTCACTGCCTGTAATTTCAGCAACAGCACCTCCACACTATACCCCACCCCTATACCCAGACATGCATGCACACCCAGGTACCCCTAGTATGAACAGAATTGAATCATCTGCAAGCTCACTAACAGTGAAATTGAAAAGAGAAGAACAGGAAAATAGAACAACGTTTGAAAGTGGAAAGATGTACATGACAAGACTTAAGAGATGGTTTCATGCACAGACATCAGGGCACCAGCAGCCCCAGACTTGAAACAGGAGAAGACTGAGTCCATCAGAACTTACTATGATAAAGTCACTATACGACACACAAGATGATAGAATATGAGGGTGTGCAACTCCCGTGTCGACAACAGTGTACTCAGTCACCACTGGCAGTTCGATCAAAGTGACTTTACCCACAGGAGACACAAGGGTTTCAAGAGCTGTTTTTATGCACAACCAGATTCCTCTACATTTACTTACAGATCAGGCCATTGCAACGACTGGATTGGGAGGTTAAGCCCTACCCCTGCAAGAAAGCAAAGATGTAACCTGAAATACAAGCTGCTATACAAGTCTATCTCTCACAGTAAAAGTAAGACAAAGAGGAACAACAACTCCCAGCATGAACATCATTATGTTGAACAGCAGCCTGGGTGGACTTGGACTAAGAAGATGACATGCCAGCAGCAGTGAGAAAGAATATGCAAGTGAAGAAAGGACAAAGTATGAAGAATAATGAATGAATCATAAAGAGAGGTGATTGGAAAAAGAAAAGTTGAGAAACAATATGAAGGCCGCATGAAAGTTTGGAGACTAAAGGAAGTCTGCTTTAAGAAGGACAAAGAAAGACATCTGACAGGTGGTCAGTACTACATGGCAAGATTACAGAGATAATGCCATGATTTAAAGCAACAGAAGCTCCGGGGTTTAAAGCAAATAATAAGGAACAAGACAGAAAAAGTTCCAGAAGACAAATGAATGATGCTTCTTCTGCCAATATGAAGTACAAGCTTCTTCAGGTACTCCCCAGTGAACATAATGTCTCCAGAAGAAACAGCAGAAGGTATGATTACAGTCACCTTGCCCACTGGAGAAATACGTTTGTGCCTAATGAATACTGGAGCCAGCACACGCAGAAGACAGCAGAGGGAGATACCACAAGAACTGATGATATTAGAAATTCTTAAAAGGACAGGAGATGAAAGAAATACAGTCACCAATACCAGCCCAGTTCTTGACCTTGGAGTACATGTCCAGTGACTTTGCTGAAGCACAATGTACTAAAGCTTATCCAAGGAGAATACAGTACACACCAGCAGAAGTTTAACTTTCCAGTAACTTATCAAAGGAAAGAACAAAAAGCCATTTAGAAGCAAGTTAAAACAGAAGTTCAGTATTGGCTCATTCCCGCAGTACCAGTTGTAGAAGAAAGGAAGCAATACTACTGGACCAGGATAGCCCTGTGGAGGGGCTATATCACCAAGTGATTTATCCACAAAACACACAGCTAAATACAGGATGTGAATGAACTGTTGATTGCCACCACCACTAAAAGAAGTACCAAGAAGGGGCAGTGTCCTTAGTGAAGTTTCTGGAAGACCAAGACTGCAGAGCCTCAGAAGGAGAAATTGCAGCTAGTCAAGCAAGAGTTAATCTTCCTAGGACACTCAAGGTACCAGACATCTAACAAAAGTGAGAAGGAAAAGATTCAGACTGCAAGCTAAGATGCCAACTAGTGTCAAGCAAGTCAGATGATCATTCCTGGGCCTAGTAGGACACTACAGAACACGGATACCTCTAGCACCAGTCTACATGCAAGCATTGTATGACAACACTGAAAGGGAGGAGGGTCCGCATCCTACATACAGCAACAGATGAATTCAGCTATTGAACAATTGGAAACAGCAGTTGCCTCATCTCAAGCCCTAGAACTACCTGACTATTAAAGAAGGAGGCCATACATAGAAGTCCTTATGCAAAATCATGGACTGAGGTGAAAACCAGTGGCCTACAACTTAAGCAAACTTGACAGCGGTAATCAAAGAGCACCTACCGGCATCAGAGCAGTGATAGCAGCAACAGTCCTAGAAGAGTATAAGAGCACAGACACAGTGATGAATCAGAAGTCCTAGAAGAGGACAAGAGCACAGGCATAGTGCTGAATCATGAACTTATCATCCAGGGTTCACATGCAGGTACAGAGAAGCTTCAACAAGCAAGAACCAAACACCTGTCAGTGGCAAGGCTGACCATGTATGAAGTAGCACTGCCAAAGTGCGACAAGTAACCATCAGAAGATGTATTACCCTCAACGCAGCAACCCTTTTCCAACATTAATCAATAAAGGTGTTGAATCTCAAGATTCAAAAGGAGGGAAAAACAGATTATCTACTGATGAATGGGAAAGCCAGAAGTTTCTAACATTCACTCACGAAGGTAAACAATATTGTTGGACACGATTACCCCAAGGGGGAGCAACCAGTCCATCAGATTTCTCAGAGGCAATGGCATTAATCCTGCAGAAATGGAGACCGCACTTTACAGACACTCAGTTAGTTCAATATGTCGATGATCTGCTTATTGCTGCACAGACAGAAGACAAGTGCAAAAAGGAAACAGTATCACTACTCATCTTTTTGGCAGAAGAAGATTGCAGAGTGTCCAAAGACAAGCTACAGCTAGTACAGAAAAAAGTTGTCTTCTTAGGACACTGCATATCCCAAGGAACAAGGCACCTTACTGATGAAAGAACAAAGGCAATAACTCAAGCAAAAACTCCAAGAACATTAAAAGAAATCAGAGCTTTCCTGGGCCTTATTGGATACTGCAGAGAATGGATACCCTCAGCCTCATTACTCATGCAACCTCAATATAAATTGACAAAAAAGGAGGTATCATCAGAAAACAGGGACACCATTGAAGAAGCAGTAAGAAAACTAAAGCAAGCTATAGTAACAGCCCCAGCATTGGGATTGCCTGATTACAAAAAGCCTTTTAACCTATTCTGCCATGAAAACAGAGGGCATTCTTTAGGGGTGCTCACCCAGAAATACAGACCAAAACAAAGACCAGTGGCATACTGTTCAGCCCAGCTGGATCCGATTATCAGAGGAGCAGCATCCTGTGTCCGAGCAGTGGCAGCAGCAGCAATACTGAAGGAAAAGGTGACAGACGTTGTGCTTGATCATCCACTGTGTATACAAGTACCGCACGCTGTAACAGAAATACTAAGTCAAGAAAAAAGCAAGCATCTTTCTGCAGCCAGACTTGCCAAATATGAAGTAGCACTATTAAGCGCCTCCCATGTCACCATCACAAGATGCACTGAACTAAACCCAGCTACACACTGGACAATCCAGACATGAACCTGTTCGTCGATGGATCAAGATATCAAGATATTATGATAATGCAGTAACAACTGAAACTGAAGTCATAGACTCTGGACCATTGCTACTAAGAATGACAGCACAAGAAGCAGAACTCATAGCAATGACCAGAGCCTGCATACATGCTGAAAACATGACAGCTAATATCTAGTCCCAGGATTACGCTGTTTTTTGGAAAAGTAGGGACTTCAAAGGTGTAAATGGAAAACCTATCAAACATGCCAGTTTGATTATGGAACTCTTCAGAGCATTGGAACTACCTAAAAGGATTGGCATAATCAAGGTACAAGCACATGCTAAGAGCCAAACCATGGAAGCTAAAGGAAATGCATTTGCAGATGCAGAAGCCAAGAGAATTGCCTTACAATCAAAAGAACCTGAGCAAGTTTTAGTAGCTCAAGATGTGAAGCAAATGCCCACTGAAGAGGAATTGATCAAAATTCAACAACAAACATCACAAGGAGAAAAGGAGAAATGGAGACGATTGGGGGCAGAAGAAGATGAACATGGACTTTGGAAGTCAAGAGAATTAAAGTACTGTCTACCAGCAGCTCTATTTCCACCTATGTTATAAGTAGCTCATGGACAAGTATATCATTTAAAGGAAGCCATGGTGAATAGAGTACAAGAGCATTGGATAGCTCCTGGCTTCAATAAAGCTGCAACACTTTGTAGCAGGAGGTTGGATCTGTGGAATCAGCAATCCAGGATAAAGAACCAAGACACCTCTAGGAACTATACCCAAAGCCTCTTACCCATTTGAAAGACTACAAATTGACTATATACAGTGGCCATGAAGCGGTCCATATGAATATGTACTAGTAACAACGGACATGTTTAGTCACTGGGCCGAAGCCTGGTGTTAGGGTCTCCTGCCCTGTGCTGCCACGTCGTCATGGCAACCGGGAGACAAGTGCTAGCGGAGTGACCTGAGCGCAGCTGATACTCCGGTTCGGGTCTTTTGCTGTGCAGTGGTTATAGGCTCTGTGCATGGCAGGGGATCCGGTGCTGGTTTTTGTGCTCACAGTCTGTGAAGTCTGAGTGGGGCGTGGACAGCACCTGCTTTATAAGGCCTCTTCTCAGGGTAAGCAGATGCTGCTGAATCTTTGTTGGTTAGTCAGTTTCTGAAAGTTAGCCAGTACTGTGTAGCTTTGTATTTGTTTGTTGCTTACTGCAAATAGGCCTGGGGATTTGGTATTACACTCTGCCAATCCAGACCTAGCAGTAAGACTGGAGTCAGTCATTTAGCTTGCTGGGGTTCTGTTACTACTCTGTGAACTTAGCAAGTTTGCGGCTGTATTCTAAGACTTGCCTGTCTAATCCTGTCTCACTGTGCTAGGTGTCAGGGGTCAGTTTAGTGGCAGTAAGCTGAACCTGTGCACTGCAAGTGAGAATTAGGATTGTGGAGACTCTCCTTGTGTCTATCATTCCATCTCTGACCAAGGAGTTTACTGCCACACCCGTTGGTAACCCTTTAGTGTTTTGCTGTTGCCCTTAGCAACAGCATTTCGGGTTCTCTACGTATTAAAACACAACATCTTGCTTTTCCCATCTGAGCAGTTCTAATACAAGGGAGATACCCAGTTCCTTAGCCTCTGGGCTTCTCTGTTCACTTTGTGTGTATTTTGTTACCCTATCACCTTCTGTGTACGTTATGTCATATTCCCCAGTCTGTCTGTAAGTCCATTTGTTTTGCATAACAGTTCAAACACCAGTACATTCCTGCAGGCACTGGAGTGCATAACAGTCCTGACACCAGTACTTTCCTGCAGGCACTGGTGTGCATAACATATTCAGCAGCCCAATACTCCTGTTGAAATTTTGTGGGAATATGAAGCATACCCCTCAAAATACGTTGCAACAGGTGGTCGATCAGGTGCAGGTCCTGACTCGACAATTTAATGATTTGTCCATTAAAATGCACACCTCCCAGGCTGCTGGCGGAGCTCCCGCAGCAGCAGCACCTGCAGGGGTTAAGGAGCCGAAAGTAAGTCTCCCGGATCGTTTTTCTGGAGATCGCTCGCAGTTCTTTTGTTTCAAGGAGAGCTGCAAGCTATACTTCCGGCTTAGGCCTCAGTCTTCTGGGTCGGAGATTCAGCGGGTGGGCATAGTGATTTCCTTGCTACAAGGAGACCCACAGGTTTGGGCATATGGGTTGCAGCCTGACTGTCCGTCGCTTAAAAGTGTTGATGTTTTTTTTACGGCACTGGGCATGTTGTATGATGACCCTGACAAGACGGCCTCAGCCGAGGCTCAGATTTCGATCCTTAAGCAAGGGCGAAGGCCAGTTGAGGTTTACTGTACGGAGTTTCGGAGGTTGGCCCATGATACCCAGTGGAATGACCCAGCCCTGAGACACCAGTACCGAAGAGGTCTTTCTAACCAGATAAAGGACCAACTGGTACAATATCCCTTGCCTGATAGCTTAGATCAGCTCATGCAGTTATCCATCCGGGTGGATAGACGGCTGAGAGAGCGTAGGCTTGAAAGGGAGACTGAGATTTCCTTCCTTCCCAAGGGAACCTCAGACTCTGAGGAATTTTCCGAGGAGCCTATGCAGATTGGGGCTACCCGCCTCTCCTCGCGTGAGAAGACACGGAGGAGACAGCAGGGGTTGTGTTTGTACTGTGGGAATAAAGGTCATGTGGTAGTATCATGCCCAGAAAAGCCGGAAAACTTCAGGGCCTGAGGGTTATGGGAAATATCCTGTCAGGCCAGAAATCAGAATTTCCCAAGAAGACTTTTATCATTCCGGTGACCTTGAAGATCCTCGGTCAAACTGTCAAGACTGAGGCCTTTGTGGACAGTGGGGCCGACGGGGTTTTTATGGACCGCCAATTCGCCCTGAAACACTCTGTTCCCTTAGTACCCTTGGCATCGGAAATTGAGATTTGTGGTTAAACGGGGAACCATTATCCCAAGGTAAAATTACCTCTTGCACTAGCCAGATTTCTTTGTTTATTGGAGCCACGCACTCTGAAAAATTGTCCTTTTATGTGACTGTCTGTACTTTTGCCCCATTGGTGTTGGGGTTACCCTGGTTAAGGGCCCACAATCCTCAATTTGACTGGGTCTCTGGGGAGATTCTTAGTTGGGGTACTGATTGTTTCAGGAGTTGCTTGAGCCTTCCAGTCAGGCTCTCACAGCTAAGTTTGCCAGGATTGCCAGGGTGTTATGCAGATTTTGCGGACGTGTTCTCCAAAAAAGTTGCAGAGGTACTACCTCCCCATCGCCCCTATGACTGTGCCATTGATTTGTTGCCAAATGCTAAGCTTCCCAAGAGCAGGTTGTACTCCCTGTCACGTCCTGAGACTCAGGCTATGGCAGAGTACATTCAGGAGAACTTGGCTAAGGGATTTATCAGACCTTCACAGTCTCCAGTTGGGTCGGGGTTCTTCTTCGTGGGTAAAAAGGACGGTTCGTTGCGACCTTGCATCGACTTCAGGGAATTGAACCGTATCACGATTAAAAACTCATACCCACTGCCTCTCATTTCGGTCTTGTTTGACCAGCTTCGTACTGCCACCATTTTTTCTAAGATTGACCTACGCAGTGCGTACAATCTAATCCGAATAAGAGAGGGGGATGAATGGAAGACTGCCTTTAATACCCACTCAGGGCATTATGAATATTTGGTGATGCCTTTTGGGCTCTGTAATGCCCCGGCAGTCTTCCAGGATTTCATGAATGATGTGCTCAGGGAATATTTGGATAGATTCTTAGTTGTATACTTAGATGACATCCTAATCTTCTCCCATTCCCTGGAGGAACATCGGAAGCATGTACGCTTAGTCCTCCAGAAACTCAGAGACCACCGGCTTGGGGCGAAGCTGGAGAAGTGCGAATTTGAAGTTCAGCAAATCGCATTTCTAGGATATATTATCTCCCCAGAAGGTTTCCAAATGGAGGGTTCCAAGGTACAGGCAGTCCTGGATTGGGTGCAGCCCACTAGTTTGAAGGCGCTTCAGCGTTTCCTGGGCTTTGCGAATTTTTATAGACGATTTATCGCTGGATTTTCGTCTATAGTGGCGCCCTTGGTGGCACTCACTAAGAAAGGGGCGGATGTTGCTCACTGGTCTTGTGAGGCTAAAGCGGCTTTTGCCTGTCTCAAAAGGGCATTTGTTTCGGCCAGGGTGCTGCGACACCCAGATCCAGAGCGTCCTTTTGTGGTGGAGGTGGATGCCTCTGAGATGGGTATTGGGGCAGTGCTTTCTCAGATGGGAGTGTCTGATAATCGCCTTCATCCCTGTGCTTACTTTTCCCGTAAATTTTCGCCTGCCGAGATGAATTATGACGTGGGTAACCGGGAATTGTTGGCTATTAAGGATGCACTCGAGGAGTGGAGACACTGGCTTGAGGGGTCTAAGTTTGTGGTCTCAATTCTCACTGACCATAAGAATCTGGCATATTTAGAGTCAGCGAAGCGTCTCAATGCCAGGCAGGCACGATGGGCTTTGTTTTTTGCTCGCTTTAATTTTTTGATAACATATCGCCCTGGGTCAAAAAACATCAAGGCTGATGCGCTCTCGCGGAGTTTTGCTCCAATCCAGGAGACCACCGAGGAGCCGTTGCCCATTGTTTCCCCATCATGTATTAAAGTGGGCATTACCCAGGACCTCTTATCATTAGTCCTTAGAGCACAGGAGCAGGCTCCTCCAGACCTTCCGGTAGGTCTTTTGTTTGTGCCTCCTAGGTTAAGACAGCGAGTTTTCCTGGAATTCCATGCCAAGAAGTCTGCAGGTCACCCGGGTATTGCCAGAACTCGGGAGTTGCTATCTAGGGCGGTGTGGTGGCCCTCGGTGGCTAAGGATGTGGATCAGCGGGTTCGGGCATGTGACATCTGTGCCCGAAATAAGACTCCTAGAGGGGTTCCTGTTGGCCCATTACATCCACTCTCTATCCCATCTAAGCCATGGACCCACATTTCAATGGATTTTGTGGTGGACTTGCCCAAATCCTCGGGGATGACAGCCATCTGGGTTGTCGTTGACAGGTTTTCGAAGATGGCGCACTTCGTTCCACTGGTTGGGCTGCCATCGGCCAGACGCCTGTCTGAATTATTTATGCTGCATGTTGTGCGTCTCCACGGGTTGCCACTTGATGTGGTCTCTGACCGCGGATCCCAGTTTGTGGCCAAATTCTGGAGGGTATTTTGTTCCGATCTCCAGATTTCTGTCAGCTTGTCGTCGGGCTACCATCCGCAGTCTAATGGGCAGACTGAAAGGGTGAACCAGTCCTTGGAGCAGTTCCTCAGGTGTTATGTCTCCAAGTGTCAGACTGACTGGGTTGCTCATCTGTCCATGGCGGAGTTTGCCTATAACAACGCGGCTCACTCTGCTACAGGGATCTCTCCCTTCCTTTGTGTGTATGGGCATCATCCTAAGGCCAATTCTTTTGACCCCCTGGACTCCACGCCTGGTGGTTCCTCTGTGGTTTCGGTCCTTAGAGGTATTTGGTGGAAAGTGAAGAAAGCCCTTGTGTCTGTGTCATTAGTGACCAAAAGGGTTTTTGATAAGCGGAAAAGACCCTGCAGCTTCAAATTAGGAGACTTCGTCTGGTTGTCTACCAAGAATTTGAAGTTGAGACAGCCATCTCATAAGTTAGGCCCCCGGTTCATTGGCCCTTATAAGATCACCAGGGTTATCAATCCGGTGGCATTTCAGTTAGATCTGCCCCGTTCTTTGGGTATCAATAAAACATTTCATTGTTCCCTTTTAAAACGGGCGATTAGTAATCCTTCTTCCAGTGGAAGACCTTCCCCTCTTCTGATACGTGGCCAGAGGGAGTTTGTTGTTGAAAGGATTCTTGACTCCAAGGTGGTTCGGGGTCGGCTGTCATTTTTGGTGCACTGGAAGGGGTATGGCCCGGAGGAGCGGTCGTGGGTGCGCAGTTGTGATCTTCATGCCCCCAGACTGATATGCTCTTTCTTCTCGCAGTTCCCCGATAAACCCGGTGGTGGGGGTTCTTTGACCCCTCGTCAGAGGGGGGGCACTGTTAGGGTCTCCTGCCCTGTGCTGCCACGTCGTCATGGCAACTGGGAGACAAGTGCTAGCGGAGTGACCTGAGCGCAGCTGATACTCCGGTTCGGGTCTTTTGCTGTGCAGTGGTTATAGGCTCTGTGCATGGCACGGGGATCCGGTGCTGGTTTTTGTGCTCACAGTCTGTGAGGTCTGAGTGGGGCGTGGACAGCACCTGCTTTATAAGGCCTCTTCTCAGGGTAAGCAGATGCTGCTGAATCTTTGTTGGTTAGTCAGTTTCTGAAAGTTAGCCAGTACTGTGTAGCTTTGTATTTGTTTGTTGCTTACTGCAAATAGGCCTGGGGATTTGGTATTACACTCTGCCAATCCAGACCTAGCAGTAAGACTGGAGTCAGTCGTTTAGCTTGCTGGAGTTCTGTTACTACTCTGTGAACTTAGCAAGTTTGCGGCTGTATTCTAAGACTTGCCTGTCTAATCCTGTCTCACTGTGCTAGGTGTCAGGGGTCAGTTTAGTGGCAGTAAGCTGAACCTGTGCACTGCAAGTGAGAATTAGGATTGTGGAGACTCTCCTTGTGTCTATCATTCCATCTCTGACCAAGGAGTTTACTGCCACACCCGTTGGTAACCCTTTAGGGTTTTGCTGTTGCCCTTAGCAACAGCATTTCGGGTTCTCTACGTATTAAAACACAACATCTTGCTTTTCCCATCTGAGCAGTTCTAATACAAGGGAGATACCCAGTTCCTTAGCCTCTGGGCTTCTCTGTTCACTTTGTGTGTATTTTGTTACCCTATCACCTTCTGTGTACGTTATGTCATATTCCCCAGTCTGTCTGTAAGTCCATTTGTTTTGCATAACAGTTCAAACACCAGTACATTCCTGCAGGCACTGGAGTGCATAACAGTCCTGACACCAGTACTTTCCTGCAGGCACTGGTGTGCATAACACCTGGCCAGTAAGCAAAGCCACAGCAAAAACCACTGCAAAGAAACTGATAGCAGAAGTAGTATATAGATTTGGGATACCTGAGGTTATAGAATCAGATAGAGGTACACATTTCACAGGAGAAGTCATGCAGCATATAATGAAAGATTTGGGGGTACAGCAGGCCTTTCACGTGCCTTACCGCCCCCAGGCGAGTGGGAGGGGGGACATCTGAACTTTGACCTTAAGCTAAAACTACAGAAAATGACAGAAACCAAAAGAACTTGGCCAGAATGCCTACCTATAGTCTTGTTTAATATTAGGACCACACCCATGAAACCTAATAAACTGACTCCATATGAAATATTGTTTGGGTCAGCTCTAAGAACAGGTTGTTATTATCCACAACAATTACAACAGAATCATGGTGATTTTTACAGGTTATGTACAGGAGGTCTGTAAAACATTGACTAACCTCCATTGCCGAGTGTTTTCTTCCATTCCAGACCCAGAAGAATCAGCTACGCATAAGCTAAATCCAGGAGATTGGGTCTATTTTAAAGAGACATGTGAGAAAGACCTTTGAACCAAGATATGATGGTCCATATCAAGTGCTGCTAACCATGTCTACCTTAAATTAAGGTGAAAGGTCGTGATACCTGATTACATGCATCCCACTCGAAGAAGTTGACAGTGACTCTCCAACCAGAAGAATGAAGTTGCTTATCCTTTGGTTGTTGTTAGGGGTAATCCCCAAGGTTTGTACTATAAGTCCAGGGGACTGGTTTACTGAAAGGGAATAGTTCAGGCCTAGGTAGTGTAGTATACATAGAATAAGGAGAAAAAGTGGAATCAAAGAGAGGGGAAATGATAGTGTAGGAGCTTCCGCAGTATAGTCTGCTAATTATCATATAGGAATATCCTGAATGCTTAGCCATAGGTATGTCTAGTGGAACAACACTGCCCAGCAAGCTGTACCGAGTCTGCTAATTATCATATAGGAATATCCTGAATGCTTAGCCATAGGCAGGGCCGGATTGGCCATTGTAGTCACCGGGAACTTCCCCGGGAGGCCGATGGTACTGGGGGGCCGATTGATGCATGTGGCCCCGCCCCCAGAAGCGAGTCACTCATTCCTTGCAGCCAGTGCCTGTCAGCAGCCGCCCGCAGACTGGAGTAGCTCCGTGATTCTGACAAGCAGTGGCAGGTGGGGAATTTATACAGATCAGTTGAGAGTGAGACTGGGCAGCGTTACTGGCTCTACTGATTTCACACGCTGCAGCAGACGTGCGGGAGCACCCACAACCACTCCCCCATATCTGATGGACTACATATGTTTATTTTTTTTTGTGACCACGGTCCCCCAGCCACTGATCGTAGCACCTCCCCCTGCGGCATTTTGACGCGATTAGCGGGCCTGTGAGGAGATGGCAGAGGCAATGCAATTTCCATAATATCCATTTGGCTCCACCCCCTTCCGAAAGGCCCGCGAATCGCGGCAAAACGCGGTGGGGGCGGGGCTTAATTATACAAGGTGCTTGGCCCAACCGAGCACCTGAAGTCCTGCTGCAGACTCCAAGACCTAAAGTGATAAGTAAGTAAAAGTAGGTGTTAGAACTCAGGGTCAGCATTACCACCATACAAATGCATTTGCAATTTATATATATATAATATATATACAGGGTGGGATTGGGCATTGCATGTATCGGGAGTTCCCCCGTGTCACCTGTGAACTGTTTAATGGAGTAACCAGGGCCGTAACTACGTGTGTGCCAAGGGGGCTTGGCACACAGCGCAGTTGCCCTGGGGGCGCACGGCCAGCGGCATGTAATAAGTCAAATTGACTCATTACATACCTCTGCTGTGTGCGCCGTGCGCCACAGCCACGCTGGAGGAGACAGAACGAAGCGCCGGGCAGAAGAAGGAGGAGGAGGGAGGGGGAGCAGGGAGCCGCAGCAGCGCTATTTCATTGGTAGTAAGCGCTGCTGCAGCATCCCCCTCTCCTTCCGTATTGGCTGCCCGGCGCCAGGCAGCCAATACGGAAGGAGAGGGGGATGCTGCAGCGGCGCTTAGTACCAATGAAATAGCGCTGCTGCGGCTCCCCCTCCCTCCTCCTCCTTCTCAGCTGCCTGCACAGAGAGGGAGCTGCACGAGGAGCCTGTCAGCGCGGAGAAGGTAAGTATAGCGCGCTCTCTCTCTCTCTCTCGGGGTCCTGGCTGCCGCAGTGTGTAAAAAGGGGGACTGTCTGCCGCAGTGTGTAAAAAGGGGTCCTGGCTGCCGCAATATGTAAAAAGGGGTCCTGGCTGCCGCAGTGTGTAAAAAGGGGGATTGGCTGCCGCAATATGTAAAAAGGGGTCCTGGCTGCCGCAGTGTGTAAAAAGGGGGACTGTCTGCCGCAGTGTGTAAAAAGGGGGATTGGCTGCCGCAATGTGTAAAAAGGGGGCATGGCTGCCGCAATGTGTAAAAAGGGGGATTGGCTGCCGCAATGTGTAAAAAGGGGGCATGGCTGCCGCAATGTGTAAAAAGGGGGCCTGGCTGCCGCAATGTGTAAAAAGGGGCCCTGGCTGCCGCAATGTGTAAAAGGGGTCCTGTCTGCCGCAATGTGTAAAAAGGGGGCATGGCTGCCGCAATGTGTAAAAAGGGGGCCTGGCTGCCGCAATGTGTAAAAAGGGGGCCTGGCTGCCGCAATGTGTAAAAAGGGGGCCTGGCTGCCGCAATGTGTAAAAAGGGGCCCTGGCTGCCGCAATGTGTAAAAAGGGGGACTGTCTGTCGCAATGTGTAAAAAGGGGGCATTGCTGCCGCAATGTGTAAAAAGGGGGCCTGGCTGCCGCAATGTGTAAAAAGGGGGCATGGCTGCCGCAATGTGTAAAAAGGGGGATTGGCTGGCGCAATGTGTAAAAAGGGGGCATGGCTGCCGCAATGTGTAAAAAGGGGGCCTGGCTGCCGCAATGTGTAAAAAGGGGGGCCTGGCTGCCGCAATGTGTAAAAAGGGGCCCTGGCTGCCGCAATGTGTAAAAAGGGGGACTGGCTGCCGCAGTGTGTAAAAAGGGGGATTGGCTGCCGCAATGTGTAAAAAGGGGAATTGGCTGCCGCACTGTGTAAAAAGGGGGCCTGGCTGCCGCAATGTGTAAAAAGGGGGACTGGTTGCCGCAATGTGTATAAAGGGGGACACCGTCTGCCGTAATGTGTAAAAACGGGGACGCTGTCTGCTGTAAGGTGTAAAAAGGGGACGCTGTCTGCTGTAATGTATAAAAGGGGCTCTACCTGGTGTAGTGGCGCTACTGTGCAGCGTAATTTGAATAATGTAGACTACTGTGCACCGTAGTATGAATTGCTATTATTTTGTGGCCACGCCCCTTTTCCATGAAGCCATGCCCCCTATAAATTTTTCGACCGCCTGCGGCGCGCGCTGCCCCAGGCTTACATGGGGGGGGGGCGCCACTGTCATTTCTTGCACACAGCGCTAAAATGCCTAGTTACGGCACTGGGAGTAACTGCTGCTTATGTCTTGCTGCAGCCACTGGCCACTAACAGGAGAGTCGGCCACGACCCCCCATGTCATCTGCTTATGCCTTGCTGCGGCGGCCAATGGCCGCTATCAGGAGAGCGGGCCACGCTCCCCTCCACATACTGTGCTTATGCCTTACTGCGGCCACAGAACCGCCCCCCCCCCCCCCTCTCTATGTCACTTGCTTCATTGTGGGCAATGCAGCGGCCGTTATCTAGTCAGCGGCCCCGCCCCCACCCGGCTGACCTTAAGAGGAGGTCCAAACGCCACAGACGTAATCAGCACGGACCTTGCAGGAAGAGAAGGTGCGGCCGTGGTGGGTGCGCATTCTACAGTAGGAGAGGTGAGGTGGTGAGTATGACTCGTGTACAGTGCTCTGGAGGTGTCATTTTATGGGTGAGGTGTAATTTTGTGTTTGGGGGGTAAGATGTAATTTTGTGTCGGGGGTGGTGAGGTGTAATTTTCTGTCTTTGGGGGTGAGGTGTAATTTTATGTCTGGGGGGGTGAAGTGTAATTTTGTGCTTGTGGGGAGTGAGGTGTAATTTTGTCAGGGGGGTGAGGTGTAATTTTATGTCTTGGGGTGTGAGGTGTAATTTTATGTCTGGGGGTGTGAGGTGTAATTTTATGGGGGTCCGGTGTAATTGTATAGGTGTCGGGTGTAATTTTATGTCTATGGGTGTGAGGTGTAATTCTGTGTCTTGGGGAGTGAGGTGTAATTTTGTTTCTTGGGGTGTGAGGTGTAGTTTTATGGGTGTCGGGTGCAATTTCATGTCTGGGGGTGTGAGGTATGTCTGGGGGTCTTGGGGTGTCGGGTGTAATTTTATAGGTGTTGGGTGTAATTTTATGTCTGGGGGTGTGAGGTGTAATTTTATGGGTGTGAGGTGTAATTTTGTGTCTTGGAGTGTGAGGTGTAATTTAGTATCTTGGGGTGTGAGGTGTAATTTAGTATCTTGAGGTGTAATTGTGTGTCTTGGGGTGTGAGGAGTAATTTTGTGTCTTGGGGTGTGAGGTGTAATTTAGTGTCTTGGGGTGTGAGGTGTAATTTTGTGTCTTGGAGTGTGAGGTGTAATTTTGTGTCTTGGGGTGTGAGGTGTAATTTTATGTCTGGGGGTGTGAGGTGTAGTTTTATGGGTGTCGGGTGTAATTTTATAGGTGTCGGGTGTAATTTTATTTCTGGGGGTGTGAGGTGTAATTTTATGTCTGGGGGGTGAGGTGTGATTTTATGTCTGGGGGTGTGAGGTGTAATTTTGTGTCTGGCGGTGTGAGGTGTAATTTTGTGTCTGGGGGTGTGAGGTGCAATTTTATGGGTGTGAGGTGTAATTTTGTGTCTTGGGGTGTGAGGTGTAATTTTATAGGTGCCAGGTCTAATTTTGTGTCTGGGGGTGTAAGGTGTAATTTTATGTATGGGGGTGTGAGGTGTACTTTTGTGTCTGGGGGTTTAGGTGTCTTCGGCTAACCGCAAAGTTAATTGAGGTCACTCACAAGAGTGACCTCAATTTTCACACCATTGACTATAATGTAGGACCGCGATCCTCCATTATAGCCGGAGCGCTTCATCTGATTGACAGGCCAGGAGCGCTCAGCCAATCAGGAGAGTGCTATGACGTAGCGCTCCCTGATTTGCTGCCAGGTCCTCTAGTGACAGGAGTCACAGGGTTCCCGGCATTCAGAATAAGGGGATCCATGTGTTTCTCGCTTTTTTTTTTTTTTTTACCCCTGGGATGCCTACATGGACAGAAGAGGACTGAGCAACACAGGATTATAGGTGAGTATATTGTGTTTTTTTATTTACAGGTACCCTAATGGATTCTACTTGGACAATGGGACGGAGGTGCTGTGTGGGACACTAGGTAAGTATGTGTGAGTGTGTAAGTTGTGTAAATAAACTTTTACTTTCAAGGTGTGTGTGTGTGTGTGTGTGTGTGTGTGTGTGTACTGTCTTTTTTTGGGTATTTCTTTTGTTGTGGAACTACAGGTACCAGTAGGCCTGTTAGTTATCTGCATGCTGGTAATTGTGGTTCCCGAAGTACCAGTATGCGGGGGAGGCTCGCTGGGACTTGTAGTTCCACAGCAAAAGACTATTCATTTTAACACTTTCATGGCTATCAGCCCGGCAACCACCACCCAGGGGTGCTGAGGAAGGCCCTGGGCTTCATCCCTGGCCCTTGGGTGCCTGGAGGGGGGTACCCCTTTACTTTAGGGGTCCCCACTCCCCCAGGGAACCCCAGCCAGTGGTGACTAGTTGGGGGGCTTTGGCCGTGGGGACCGATATAAAAGTGTCCACCTGGCAGCCGCATCACCTCCCTGGCTAGTGAAGCCTGGTGCTGGTTTAAAAAATATGGGGGATCCCTTCTTCTTTTGTCCCCCGTATTTTTGGAACCAGGGCCGGCCCAAGAGTCCGGTGCTGGTTGTTAAAATACGGGGGAACCCCAGTCATTTTTCCTCCCATACTTTTGCAACCAGGACCAGCTCAAAGAGCCCGGGGCTGGTTATGCTTTTGGAGTGGACTTGCACGCTGTTTAAAAAAAATATTTTTAACACTTTCCAGCACCCAGGAAGCATGCAGCAGAGTTGGGCAGAGCAAATGCAGCGGGAGCTGTACCATCACCACTGCACACCGTATCACAAATGTGGGAGAGGGAAGCCTCACACCGCAGAGAAGACACCAGCAAAGGTTACATAATAATCATCCTGGCTGGTATAGTCATCTATACATCAGGACTGTCTGTTCTTTCCCAATCACATTCTCTCTCTCTCTCTCTCTCTCTCTCTCTCTCTCTCTCTCTCTCTCTCTCTCTCTCTTTCTTTCTATCTCTCTGGTAGGCTTTAAAATGCCTTAACACAGTGGTTCCCAAACTTTTTCTATCATGGTACCCAAGGGCACAGGTTGTCAAACTCGGTCCTCAATACAACAAACGGTGCATCTTTTCCAGGTCTTCTCGCAGAGTCACAAGTGAATAATTAGCTGTTTGTTTTTTGTTTTTTTGGGTTGTGGGAGACAGAGCAGAGCTGACCGGAGCGTGTTCTGCTGTGTCAATATTGCCGCTGGCTGACAGAGGTAGGCTGGCTGACTGTAGAGAGCTGCACAGTGGCAGCGCGCTGTTCCTCCCACTGGCAGTTCCCGTTCGGTGACTCACTGGTTCCCTCTCTACCTGGTGCAGTGTGCCTCAGTGCTCTCTACCTGGTGCAATGTGCCTCTGTGCTCTCTACCTGGTGCAATGTGCCTCAGTGCTCTCTACCTGGTGCAATGTGCCTCTGTGCTCTCTACCTGGTGCAATGTGCCTCAGTGCTCTCTACCTGGTGCAATGTGCCTCTGTGCTCTCTACCTGGTGCAATGTGCCTCAGTGCTCTCTACCTGGTGCAATGTGCCTCTGTGCTCTCTACCTGGTGCAGTGTGCCTCAGTGCTCTCTACCTGGTGCAGTGTGCCTCAGTGCTCTCTACCTGGTGCAGTGTGCCTCAGTGCTCTCTACCTGGTGCAATGTGCCTCTGTGCTCTCTACCTGGTGCAATGTGCCTCAGTGCTCTCTACCTGGTGCAATGTGCCTCTGTGCTCTCTACCTGGTGCAATGTGCCTCTGTGCTCTCTACCTGGTGCAGTGTGCCTCAGTGCTCTCTACCTGGTGCAATGTGCCTCTGTGCTCTCTACCTGGTGCAGTGTGCCTCAGTGCTCTGTACCTGGTGCAATGTGCCTCTGTGCTCTCTACCTGGTGCAATGTGCCTCTGTGCTCTCTACCTGGTGCAGTGTGCCTCTGTGCTCTCTACCTGGTGCAATGTGTCTCTGTGCTCTCTACCTGGTGCAATGTGCCTCTGTGCTCTCTACCTGGTGCAATGTGCCTCTGTGCTCTCTACCTGGTGCAGTGTGCCTCTGTGCTCTCTACCTGGTGCAGTGTGTCTCAGTGCTCTCTACCTGGGGCAATGTGCCTCTGTGCTCTCTACCTGGTGCAATGTGCCTCTGTGCTCTCTACCTGGTGCAGTGTGTCTCAGTGCTCTCTACCTGGGGCAATGTGTCTCTGTGCTCTCTACCTGGGGCAATGTGCCTCTGTGCTCTCTACCTGGTGCAATGTGCCTCTGTGCTCTCTACCTGGTGCAGTGTGTCTCAGTGCTCTCTACCTGGGGCAATGTGTCTCTGTGCTCTCTACCTGGGGCAATGTGCCTCTGTGCTCTCTACCTGGTGCAATGTGCCTCTGTGCTCTCTACCTGGTGCAATGTGCCTCTGTGCTCTCTACCTGGTGCAATGTGCCTCTGTGCTCTCTACCTGGTGCAATGTGCCTCTGTGCTCTCTACCTGGTGCAGTGTGTCTCAGTGCTCTCTACCTGGGGCAATGTGTCTCTGTGCTCTCTACCTGGTGCAATGTGTCTCTGTGCTCTCTACCTGGTGCAATGTGCCCCAGTGCTCTCTACCTGGGGCAATGTGTCTCTGTGCTCTCTACCTGGTGCAATGTGTCTCTGTGCTCTCTACCTGGTGCAATGTGTCTCTTTGCTCTCTACCTGGTGCAATGTGGCTCTGTGCTCTCTACCTGGTGCAATGTGTCTCTGTGCTCTCTACCTGGTGCAATGTGTCTCAGTGCTCTCTACCTGGTGCAATGTGTCTCTGTGCTCTCTACCTGGTGCAATGTGCCTCTGTGCTCTCTACCTGGTGCAGTGTGTCTCAGTGCTCTCTACCTGGGGCAATGTGTCTCTGTGCTCTCTACCTGGTGCAATGTGTCTCTGTGCTCTCTATCTGGTGCAATGTGTCTCTTTGCTCTCTACCTGGTGCAATGAGGCTCTGTGCTCTCTACCTGGTGCAATGTGTCTCAGTGCTCTCTACCTGGTGCAGTGTGCCTCAGTGCTCTCTACCTGGTGCAGTGTGTCTCTTTGCTCTCTACCTGGTGCAGTTTGTCTCTTTGCTCTCTACCTGGTGCAGTGTGTCTCAGTGCTCTCTACCTGGTGCAGTGTGTCTCAGTGCTCTCTACCTGGTGCAGTGTGTCTCTTTGCTCTCTACCTGGTGCAGTGTGTCTCTGTGCTCTCTACCTGGTGCAGTGTGTCTCTTTGCTCTCTACCTGGTGCAATGAGGCTCTGTGCTCTCTACCTGGGGCAATGTGTCTCTGTGCTCTCTACCTGGGGCAATGTGTCTCTTTGCTCTCTACCTGGTGCAATGTGCCTCAGTGCTCTCTACCTGGTGCAGTGTGTCTCTGTGCTCTCTACCTGGGGCAATGTGTCTCTTTGCTCTCTACCTGGTGCAATGTGCCTCAGTGCTCTCTACCTGGTGCAGTGTGTCTCTGTGCTCTCTACCTGGGGCAATGTGTCTCTTTGCTCTCTACCTGGTGCAATGAGGCTCTGTGCTCTCTACCTGGTGCAATGTGTCTCTTTGCTCTCTACCTGGTGCAATGAGGCTCTGTGCTCTCTACCTGGGGCAATGTGTCTCTGTGCTCTCTACCTGGGGCAATGTGTCTCTTTGCTCTCTACCTGGTGCAGTGTGTCTCTTTGCTCTCTACCTGGTGCAGTGTGTCTCAGTGCTCTCTACCTGGGGCAATGTGTCTCTTTGCTCTCTACCTGGGGCAATGTGTCTCTGTGCTCTGTACCTGGTGCAATGTGTCTCTGTGCTCTCTACCTGGTGCAATGTGTCTCTTTGCTCTCTACCTGGTGCAATGAGGCTCTGTGCTCTCTACCTGGTGCAATGTGTCTCAGTGCTCTCTACCTGGTGCAGTGTGCCTCAGTGCTCTCTACCTGGTGCAATGAGGCTCTGTGCTCTCTACCTGGGGCAATGTGTCTCTGTGCTCTCTACCTGGTGCAATGTTTCTCGGTGCTCTCTACCTGGTGCAATGTGTCTCTGTGCTCTCTACCTGGTGCAGTGTGTCTCTGTGCTCTCTACCTGGTGCAATGAGGCTCTGTGCTCTCTACCTGGTGCAATGTGTCTCTGTGCTCTCTACCTGGTGCAATGTGTCTCTGTGCTCTCTACCTGGTGCAATGTGCCTCTGTGCTCTCTACCTGGTGCAATGTGTCTCTGTGCTCTCTACCTGGTGCAATGAGGCTCTGTGCTCTCTACCTGGTGCAATGTGCCTCAGTGCTCTCTACCTGGTGCAGTGTGCCTCAGTGCTCTCTACCTGGTGCAATGAGGCTCTGTGCTCTCTACCTGGGGCAATGTGTCTCTGTGCTCTCTACCTGGCGCAATGTGTCTCTGTGCTCTCTACCTGGCGCAATGTGTCTCTGTGCTCTCTACCTGGTGCAATGTGTCTCTTTGCTCTCTACCTGGTGCAGTGTGCCTCAGTGCTCTCTACCTGGTGCAATGTGTCTCTGTGCTCTCTACCTGGTGCAATGTGTCTCTGTGCTCTCTACCTGGTGCAATGTGTCTCTTTGCTCTCTACCTGGTGCAATGTGTCTCTGTGCTCTCTACCTGGGGCAATGTGTCTCTGTGCTCTCTACCTGGTGCAATGTGTCTCTGTGCTCTCTACCTGGTGCAATGTGTCTCTGTGCTCTCTACCTGGTGCAATGTGTCTCTGTGCTCTCTACCTGGTGCAATGTGTCTCTGTGCTCTCTACCTGGTGCAATGTGTCTCTGTGCTCTCTACCTGGGGCAATGTGTCTCTGTGCTCTCTACCTGGTGCAATGTGTCTCTGTGCTCTCTACGTGGTGCAATGTGTCTCTGTGCTCTCTACCTGGTGCAATGTGTCTCTGTGCTCTCTACCTGGTGCAATGTGTCTCTGTGCTCTCTACCAGGTGCAATGTGTCTCTGTGCTCTCTACCTGGTGCAATGCGTCTCTGTGCTCTCTACCAGGTGCAATGCGTCTCAGTGCTCTCTACCTGGTGCAGTGTGCCTCAGTGCTCTCTACCTGGTGCAATGTGCCCCAGTGCTCTCTACCTGGTGCAATGTGCCCCAGTGCTCTCTACCTGGTGCAATGTGCCCCAGTGCTCTCTGCCTGGTGCAATGTGCCTCAGTGCTCTCTAACTGGTGCAATGTGCCTCAGTGCTCTCTACCTGGTGCAATGTGTCTCTGTGCTCTCTACCTGGCGCAATGTGTCTCTGTGCTCTCTACCTGGTGCAATGTGTCTCTTTGCTCTCTACCTGGTGCAGTGTGCCTCAGTGCTCTCTACCTGGTGCAATGTGTCTCTGTGCTCTCTACCTGGTGCAATGTGTCTCTGTGCTCTCTACCTGGTGCAATGTGTCTCTGTGCTCTCTACCTGGTGCAATGTGTCTCTGTGCTCTCTACCTGGGGCAATGTGTCTCTGTGCTCTCTACCTGGTGCAATGTGTCTCTGTGCTCTCTACCTGGTGCAATGTGTCTCTGTGCTCTCTACCTGGTGCAATGTGTCTCTGTGCTCTCTACCTGGTGCAATGTGTCTCTGTGCTCTCTACCTGGTGCAATGTGTCTCTGTGCTCTCTACCTGGGGCAATGTGTCTCTGTGCTCTCTACCTGGTGCAATGTGTCTCTGTGCTCTCTACCTGGTGCAATGTGTCTCTGTGCTCTCTACCTGGTGCAATGTGTCTCTGTGCTCTCTACCTGGTGCAATGAGTCTCTGTGCTCTCTACCAGGTGCAATGGGTCTCTGTGCTCTCTACCTGGTGCAATGTGTCTCTGTGCTCTCTACCAGGTGCAATGCGTCTCAGTGCTCTCTACCTGGTGCAGTGTGCCTCAGTGCTCTCTACCTGGTGCAGTGTGCCCCAGTGCTCTCTACCTGGTGCAATGTGCCCCAGTGCTCTCTACCTGGTGCAATGTGCCCCAGTGCTCTCTACCTGGTGCAATGTGCCTCAGTGCTCTCTGCCTGGTGCAATGTGCCTCAGTGCTCTCTAACTGGTGCAATGTGCCTCAGTGCTCTTTACCTGGTGCAATGTGCCTCAGTGCTCTCTACCTGGTGCAATGTGCCTCAGTGCTCTCTACCTGGTGCAGTGTGTCTCAGTGCTCTCTACCTGGCGCAATGTGTATAACGTGCTCTATCTGGCGCAATATGTATAACATGCTCTACCTGTCGTAGTGTGTATAGGAGGTTCTACCTGGTGCAATGTGTATTAGCTGCACTACTGTGTGGTGTAATGTGAATTGCCACTGTTATGTGGACACGCCCCTTACCCACAAAACAACGCCCCTACATTTTTGATGCGCGTCAAAGGCGCGCACTGTCCATGCTTTGCCCTGTGAGAATGGAAGCACCAAGCATTATAGTATGTACTGTACCTAATTTTGCCCTTCTAACTTAAAAAAAGTGCCCTCCCGAATAAAAAATGTGCCCTCCCGAATGAAAAGTGTGCCCTCCCCGTGATCAGCACCCTGCCCTAAAAAAGTCCTAGAGTGAACACTAACATGAACTGCCTTTTGTTGGTGTAACTCCGCCTACATTACATTTTGAAGCAGTAATCCTGCCTACTTTTGTATTGGTCCCGCCTACAGTTGATTTGATGCCGCCCATGGGGCCACTTCTAGAATTTTTTCCAGGGCCACTTTTATCTCCCAATCCGTCCCTGGCCATAGGTATGTCTAGTGGAACAACACTGCCCAGCAAGCTGTACCGAGTCTGCTAATTATCATATAGGAATATCCTGAATGCTTAGCCATAGGTATGTCTAGTGGAACAACACTGCCCAGCAAGCTGTACCGAGTCTGCTAATTATCATATAGGAATATCCTGAATGCTTAGCCATAGGTATGTCTAGTGGAACAACACTGCCCAGCAAGCTGTACCGAGTCTGCTAATTATCATATAGGAATATCCTGAATGCTTAGCCATAGGTATGTCTAGTCACTAGTGTATTAAATATTAGCAGATTTATTCAAGTTTTATTTGTAGTTATTTGGGGAATGTGTAATGGTTTCATCCCTACACATTATTTGTTTGTTTAAGTTTTATTGCCCCAAATGGGTGATGGGCTAGGGGAGGGTCCAATCAATCAATGTGCTTACATACACATGTTTGGGCTTTATATTATTGTGTAGTTTAGCTGAATTAGTGTAGCTGAATCATTGTGTGGAGAAAATCTCTAAGGGATTCGTCTGGCACTTATACTGGACTTTAACTGGACGGAAACTGCATGGAAACTCCAAACAAAGCCAAAAAATCATCACAATCCACCAAAACTTGGACTGCAGCTACAAATGTATGTACACACCTATTATTCACCAAACCTCACTTACCCGGGCACTAAACATTTACTTTCTGCAAAAAACCTGCAAGACAACTTTTACTCTGACCCTGCAAATACCTGGAAAACAAATGTTTAATTGAGAAGCATATTTGATGAAGTAACACTGACTTGTGGTTTACAATCACTGTGTAATTTTCCATCTAACATCAACAAATATTTGATTTACTGGTAATCTGTAGATATTAACATCATTTTAAATACTTGCAAATCATATTTCTTTCTGCAAACTTCACTGCTCTCTCATACAGCCACCACTCCTCCTCCTATTCTCATTATACTACCAGTTTACACACCATCCACACTATGGCCAGGCTGGCAACCCCCCTTACTCATTGTCCTTCTATTCCTTTATTCTGTCCCCTGTTACCACCTCTATCCCTCTCTCACAGTCTCCTACATCTCATCCTCCCTCCTCTCCTCTGTCTGCCTCCCTACCCCTCTTCTGTTTCCCCATTGCAATTCACTTCTGCCCCTTCACACCACTTATACCCCACCTCTCAATCCTGCTCTCTCCCTCCTCTGCCTGTCTCCTCACCTCTCCTCCACCAGTATCAAACTGCACTCCCTCCCTGTTTCATGCATGCAGTCTCCCTTCCTAGCCAAGGCCCCAGCACCATCATCACACCCTCTTTATCTTCTCCTTCCAAATTACTCCTACCTCAACGCTACAGCAACCCTGATAATCTCACTCACATCTCTCCCACAAACTCATACCCCCTATCTTGTGCACTCTGGAATGCCAGATCTATTTGCAACAAACTGGCCCCCACTCATGACCTTTTCATTTCCAACTCCCTGCACCTCCTGGCCATTACAGAAACCTGGATTACTCCTCATGACACCACTTCTCCTGCTGCTCTCTCTGCTGGGGGCCTCACATTCTCACACACACCCCGACCCGGGGGTCGCCATGGGGGTGGTGTTGGGATACTTTTACCCTCAAGCTACACATACCAACTTATACCTCCAGAACCTTCTCTTACATTCTCTACATTTGAGGTCCATGCATTACGCCTCTACCAACCTACTAATCTTCGAGTTGCTGTAATTTACCGTCCACCTGGCATTTCCTCCAAATTCCTTGACAACTTTGCTTCCTGGCTACCTCACTTCCTCTCTTCTGACATTCCCTCCATTATTCTAGGTGATTTCAACATCCCTATCGATAACCCCACAAAATCACCTGCCTCTAAACTCCTTAACCTCACCTCTTCACTTGGTCTCTCCCAGTGGACCACCTCACCCTCCCATGTGAACGGGAGCTCACTGGATCTGGTTTTCACTCACCGCTGTGATATTTCTGATTTCTCCAATTCCCCTTTTCCCCTCTCTGACCACCATTTGCTCTCTTTCAACTTATCTATCTCTGCTTCCCCATCTCTCCCTCCTAAGGCTACCATCACGAAGCGTAACATTGAGGCTATTGACACCTCATCCCTGTCCTCCCTGTTTGACTCCCTTCTCTCTCCTCTTCTCTCTCTCACATGCCCTGAACAAGCCACATCCCTATACAATGCATCTCTTACTTCTGCCCTTGACTCTGTTGCTCCGCCAACCACTATTCTCCCTCGCAGAACAACACCTCAACCCTGGCACACCAAATGCACCAGATACCTACAAAAATGCTCACGTACTGCCGAGCGACAGTGGAGGAAATCACGCTCTAAAGCAGACTTCCTCCATTTCAAATTCATGCTCTCATCCTTCAGTACTGCCCTTTCCCTTGCTAAACAATCATACTTCAAAATCCTAATTTCTACACAGTCTTCCAACCCCCGGCGCCTCTTTGCCACTGTTAACTCCCTCCTCTGCCCACCACCACCTCCTCTCCCTTCCTCATTGTCTGCTCTTGACTTTGCCACTTATTTCACATCCAAGATTGACTCCATACGTCAGGATATCACTTCCCACCAGACCAGCAACCAGCCACCACCCATCCCTTGCCACCCCTCCCCTTCCCTCTTACCAACTCTGACATCTTTCTCCCATGTATCTGGCGAGGAAGTCATGGCCCTCATCCGTTCCTCCCCCGCCACAACCTCCCCGCTCGACCCTATCCCCTCCCACCTCCTTCGTTACCTCTCCCCTTCTGCCTGTTCCCATCTTGCCCACCTTCTCAATCTCTCCCTTTCATCAGGCACTGTCCCCTCTGCCTTCAAGCATGCTCTTGTCTCCCCTATTCTTAAAAAACCTACCCTTGATCCTAACACTCTCTCCAACTATCGACCCATCACTCTCCTCCCCTTTGCCTCCAAACTTCTTGAGCGTATTGTCTATAATCGCCTCACTGCCTTTCTTTCCTCTCACTCACTGCTTGACCCATTCCATGCAGCCAAATCTAAGGGCCACTACTCTCTGCTTATTCTTCTTGACCTCTCTGCTGCTTTTGACACTGTGGACCATCCTCTCCTTCTGCAAATCCTTCACTCTCTTGGTCTGCGTGATACTGCCCTCTCCTGGCTGTCCTCCTACCTCTCTGATCGTTCCTTCTCTGTCTCATCTCATGATGCTACCTCCCCCCCACTTCCACTAACTGTTGGTGTCCCCCAAGGCTCTGTTCTTGGTCCTCTCCTTTTCTCTCTCTATACGTCCTCTTTAGGTGAACTCATTAGTTCTTTTAACTTCCAATATCACCTCTATGCTGATGACACTCAAATCTACCTCTCCTCCCCTGATCTCTCCACGGCTCTCCTCACTCGTACCTCAAACTGTCTTTCTGCTATCTCTTCCTGGATGTCTCAGCGCTTTCTTAAACTCAACATGTCTAAGACTGAGCTGATCATCTTCCCACCCTCCCGCACAGCCTCACCTCCCACAATCTCATTATCCATTGATGGCACAACTATCTCCCCTAGCCCCCAAGTACGCTGTCTTGGCGTAATCCTTGACTCCTCCCTCTCCTTCAAACCACACATTCAGCACCTCTCACAAACCTGTCATTTTCATCTCAAAAACATTTCTAGAATCAGACCCTTTCTCACACAGGATGCCACTAAGATCATTATTCACTCACTGATTATTTCCAGACTGGACTACTGTAATCTCCTCTTAACTGGCCTCCCTGACAATCGCCTCTCTCCACTCCAATCTATCCTCAATGCTGCTGCCCGGCTCATCTTCCTCACCAAACGCACTACGTCTACCTCCCCCCTCCTACAGGCCCTCCACTGGCTTCCCTTCCCTTTCAGAATCCAATTCAAACTTCTCACACTCACTTACAAAGCCATCACCCACTCCTCTCCCATCTACATCTCTGACCTTATCTCCCTTTACTCTCCCACCCGTCCTCTTCGCTCTGCTAATGCACGCCGTCTCTCCTGTCTTCTGATTACTTCCTCCCACTCCTATCTCCAAGATTTTTCACGTGCTGCTCCATTTCTCTGGAATTCTTTACCTCTCCCCCTCACTCTCCACCTCTCTACAAAACTTCAAACGGGCTCTTAAGACCCATTTCTTTACCAAACCTAGCCAAATCTCAACCTAACCCTCTGTTCCACGCTCTCTATGTACCCCATCTGTGTCATCCCTGTCTGTCTACCCCTCCCCTTAGAATGTAAGCTCTCACGAGTAGGGCCCTCTTCCCTCATGTGCTTATACTTTTCTTACTTTAATAATCCTCAACTGCCCAGATCCCACAGTTTTTTGACCACCTGGAACTTATCTCTGTTTACTGGTGTAGTTATGCTTAGTTGCCCTGTACTTGTCCTATATTGTATTCAACTGTAAGTCACTGTTTTCCTATATTTTTTATGTGCATTTGTACTCTGTAATCGGGCGCTGCGGAACCCTTGTGGCGCCATATAAATAAAGGATAATAATAATAATAATATAGCAAATATATATTGATTCACGTTTTTTCGCATTTATTAAGATATTTACTGTTAATCACAATATGGGTTGATATGTCCTTAAGAAAAATGTGCAGACCTGGTCAGAATACTATATTTGCTGAATAATCTTGTTTTAAGGCATGACTTGTACAAGACAAATGCAACATTGTATGAAATGTATCCAAGATGGACAAAGCAACACCAGATATATCCAAGGCTAATTGAGAAGAATAAAGAAAGAAATCTTTTGAGTTTATGTCCGAAAGACTGATAAAACAATAACCATTTTCAAGGCTGTCCTAGTTGCCACTTCTAACATTGTATGACAATCGATGTATTTTCAAGACATACATGGTGTATTCTGATTGGCTAAATGTATTGGCAAGCATAAACCCTTTGTGTTCAAGCTATAAATAATAAAGCTATGATGGCCCCTGGGAGGTCATCTTATGATTTGATTAAGGTTACACAAAGAACTTGTGTCCTTTTTTCATTCACTGATCTCCAACCGGTTGCAACAGAAAACAGAATTCTGACTGATGACTGCAGAGAGTTTATAGACCAGACCTGAATAGGTTAACATACCCTAACACTATTTCAAGTGACTTGAAGGCAGGAAAGCAATGCAACAAAGCAATGAGAAAGGCAAGTCAGATGCTTGGTTGCATAGAGAGGAATCAGTTAGTGATGAGCGGGTTCGGTTTCCGAGAAACCGAACCCCCCCGAACTTCACCCTTTTTACACGGGTCCGAGCTATACTCGGATTTTCCCGTATGGCTCGGTTAACCCGAGCGTGCCCGAACGTCATCATCCCGCTGTCGGATTCTCGCGAGATTTGGATTCTATATAAGCAGCCGCGCGTAGCCGCCATTTTCACACGTGCATTGAGATTGATAGGGAGAGGACGTGGGTGGCGTCCTCTCCGTACTAATACGAGACAGTTGGTTGATCTGATTGCTTGTTTTATTTTACTATAATTGTGGGGAGGATTGGGGAGCAGCTGTTAGGAGGAGTACAGTGCAGAGTTTTGTTGATAAGTGACCACCAGTTTTTTATCCGTTCTTTGCCTGAAAAAAAACGCTCCGTACCATATCTCTGCTCAGTGTGCTGCATGATATATCTGTGCTGAGTGCTCACACTGCTTAATTGTGGGGACTGGGGAGCAGCTATAGCAGGAGTACAGTGCACAGTTTTGCTGACAGTGACCACCAGTATACGTTTGTCTGCCTGAAAAACACTCCTGTGGTGGCTTTTTTTTATACTAGTAGTTTAGCAGTTTGCTGACAGTGTCCACCAGGTCCATTATACTGTATATAGCAGTACGGTAGGACACTGCTGTACCTACCTCTGTGTCGTCACTAGTGATGAGCGGGTTCGGTTTCCGAGAAACCGAACCCCCCCGAACTTCAGCCTTTTTACACGGGTCCGAGCCATACTCAGATTCTCCTGTATGGCTCGGTTAACCCGAGCGCGCCCGAACGTCATCATCCCGCTGTCGGATTCTCGCGAGATTCGGATTCTATATAAGCAGCCGCGCGTCGCCGCCATTTTCACACGTGCATTGAGATTGATAGGGAGAGGACGTGGCTGGCGTCCTCTCTGTTTATATAGTTATATAGTACACAGTTGATCTGATTGCTTAGCTTATTGTGGGGAGGATTGGGGAGCAGCTATTAGGAGGAGTACAGTGCAGAGTTTTGCTAATAGTGACCACCAGTTTTTTATCCGTTCTCTGCCTGAAAAAAACGCTCCATACCATATCTGTGCTCAGTGTGCTGCATGATATATCTGTGCTGAGTGCTCACACTGCTTAATTGTGGGGACTGGGGAGCAGCTATAGCAGGAGTACAGTTTTGCTGACAGTGACCACCAGTATACGTTTGTCTGCCTGAAAAACACTCCTGTGGTGGCTTTTTTTTATACTAGTTTAGCAGTCTGCTGACAGTGTCCACCAGGTCCATTATACTGTATATAGCAGTACGGTAGGCCACTGATGTACCTACCTCTGTGTCGTCACTCGTCATCCATAAAGTATACTATCCATCCATATACATTGTATACCTGTGGTGTCTTTTTTTTATACTATAAACGTAGTCTGCTGACAGTGTCCACCAGGTCCATTATACTGTATATAGCAGTACGGTAGGCCACTGCTGTACCTACCTCTGTGTCGTCACTCGTCGTCCATAAGTATACTATCCATCCATCTACATTGTATACCTGTGGTGTCTTTTTTTTTATACTATAAACGCAGTCTGCTGACAGTGTCCACCAGGTCCATTATACTGTATATAGCAGTACGGTAGGCCACTGCTGTACCTACCTCTGTGTCGTCACTCGTCGTCCATAAGTATACTATCCATCCATCTACATTGTATACCTGTGGTGTCTTTTTTTTTTATACTATAAACGCAGTCTGCTGACAGTGTCCACCAGGTCCATTATACTGTATATAGCAGTACGGTAGGCCACTGCTGTACCTACCTCTGTGTCATCACTCGTCGTTCATAAAGTATACTATCCATCCATCTACATTGTATACCTGTGGTGTCTTTTTTTTTATACTATAAACGCAGTCTGCTGACAGTGTCCACCAGGTCCATTATACTGTATATAGCAGTACATTAGGCAACTGCTGTACCTACCTCTGTGTCGTCACTCGTCGTCCATAAAGTATACTATCCATCCATCTACATTGTATACATGTGGTGTCTTTTTCTTATACTATAAACGCAGTCTGCTGACAGTGTCCACCAGGTCCATTATACTGTATATAGCAGTACGGTAGGCCACTGCTGTACCTACCTCTGTGTCGTCACTCGTCATCCATAAAGTATACTATCCATCCATCTACATTGTATACCTGTGGTGCCTTAAAAAATAGGGAAAGATCAAGATCCACTTCCACCTCGTGCTGAAGCTGCTGCCACTAGTCATGGCCGAGACGATGAAATGCCATCAACGTCGTCTGCCAAGGCCGATGCCAATGTCATAGTACAGAGAATGTAAAATCCAAAACACAAAAGATCAGTAAAATGACCCAAAAATCAAAATTAAAAGCGTCTGAGGAGAAGCGTAAACTTGCCAATGTGCCATTTAAGACACGGAGTGGCAAGGAACGGCTGAGGCCCTGGCCTATGTTCATGGCTAGTGGTTCAGCTTCACATGAGGATGGAAGCACTCAGCCTCTCGCTAGAAAAAAGAAAAGACTTAAGTTGGCAAAAGCACAGCAAAGAACTGTGCGTTCTTCGAAATCACAAATCCCCAAGGAGAGTCCAATTGTTTTGGTTGCGATGCCTGACCTTCCCAACACTGGACGGGAAGAGCTTGCGCCTTCCATCATTTGCATGCCCGCTGCAAGTGCTGGAAGGAGCACCCGCAGTCCAGTTCCTGTTAGTCAAATTGAAGATGTCAGTGTTGAAGTACACAAGGATGAGGATATGGGTGTTGCTGGCGCTGGGGAGGAAATTGACAAGGAGGATTCTGATGGTGAGGTGGTTTGTTTAAGTCAGGCACCCGGGGAGACACCTGTTGTCCGTGGGAGGAATATGGCCATTGACATGCCTGGTCAAAATACAAAGAAAATCAGCTCTTCGGTGTGGAATTATTTCAACACAAATGCGGACAACAGGTGTCAAGCCGTGTGTTGCCTTTTGTCAAGCTGTAATAAGTAGGGGTAAAGACGTTAACCACCTCGGAACATCCTCCCTTATACGTCACCTGCAGCGCATTCATCATAAGTCAGTGACAAGTTCAAAAACTTTGGGCGACAGCGGAAGCAGTCCACTGACCAGTAAATCCCTTCCTCTTGTAACCAAGCTCCCGCAAACCACACCACCAGCTCCCTCAGTGTCAATTTCCTCCTTACCCAGGAAAGCCAATAGTCCTGCAGGCCATGTCACTGGCAAGTCTGACGAGTCCTCTCCTGCCTGGGATTCCTCCGATGCATCCTTGAGTGTAACGCCTACTGCTGCTGGCGCTGCTGTTGTTGCTGCTGGGAGTCGATCGTCATCCCAGATTGGAAGTCGGAAGACCACTTGTACTACTTCCAGTAAGCAATTGACTGTACAACAGTCCTATGCGAGGAAGATGAAATATCACAGCCGTCATCCTGCTGCAAAGAGGATAACTAAGGCCTTGGCAGCCTAGGCGGTGCGAAACGTGGTTCCGGTATCCATCGTTAATGCAGAGCCAACTATAGACTTGATTGAGGTACTGTGTCCCCGGTACCAAATACCATCTAGGTTCCATTTCTCTAGGCAGGCGATACCGAAAATGTACACAGACCTCAGAAAAAGACTCACCAATGTCCTAAAAAATGCAGTTGTACCCAATGTCCACTTAACCACGGACATGTGGACAAGTGGAGCAGGACAGACTCAGGACTATATGACTGTGACAGCCCACTGGGTAGATGTATTGCCTCCTGCTGCAAGAACTGCAGCGGCGGCACCAATAGCAACATCTCGCAAATGCCAACTCGTTCCTAGGCAGGCTACGCTTTGTATCACCACTTTCCAGAATAAGCACACAGCTGAAAACCTCTTACGGCAGCTGAGGAAGATCATCGCAGAATGGCTTACCCCAATTGGACCCTCCTGGGGATTTGTGACATCGGACAACGCCAGCAATATTGTGCGTGCATGACATCTGGGCAAATTCCAGCACGTCCCATGTTTTGCACATACCTTGAATTTGGTGGTGCAGAATTATTTAAAAAACTACAGGGGCGTGCAAGAGATGCTGTCGGTGGCCCAAAGAATTGCGGGCCACTTTTGGCATTCAGGCACCGCGTACAGAAGACTGGAGCACCACCAAAAATACCTGAACCTGCCCTGCCATCATCTGAAGCAAGAGGTGGTAACGAGGTGGAATTCAACTCTCTATATGCTTCAGAGGATGGAGGAGCAGCAAAAGGCCATTCAAGCCTATACATCTGGCCACGATATAGGCAAAGGAGGTGGAATGCACCTGTCTCAAGCGCAGTGGAGAATGATTTCAACGTTGTGCAAGGTTCTGCAACCCTTTGAACTTGCCACACGTGAAGTCAGTTCAGACACTGCCAGCCTGAGTCAGGTCATTCCCCTCATCAGGCTTTTGCAGAAGAAGCTGGAGACATTGAAGGAGAAGCTAAAACAGAGCGATTCCGCTAGGCATGTGGGACTTGTGGATGGAGCCCTTCATTCGCTTAACCAGGATTCACGGGTGGTCAATCTGTTGAAATCAGAGCACTACATTTTGGCCACCGTGCTCGATCCTAGATTTAAAACCTACGTTGTATTTCTCTTTCCGGCAGACACAAGTCTGCAGGGGTTCAAAGACCTGCTGGTGAGAAAATTGTCAAGTCAAACGGAACGTGACCCGTCAACAGCTCCTCCTTCACATTCTCCCGCAAACTGGGGGTGCGAGGAAAAGGCTAAGAATTCCGAGCCCACCCGCTGGCGGTGATGCAGGGCAGTCTGGAGCGAGTGCTGACATCTGGTCCGGACTGAAGGACCTGCCAACGATTACTGACATGTCGTCTACTGTCACTGCATATGATTCTCTCACCATTGAAAGAATGGTGGAGGATTATATGAGTGACCGCATCCAAGTAGGCACTTCAGACAGTCCGTACGTATATACTGGCAGGAAAAAGAGGCAATTTGGAGGCCCTTGCAGAAACTGGCTTTATTCTACCTAAGTTGCCCTCCCTCCAGTGTGTACTCTGAAAGAGTGTTTAGTGCCGCCGCTCACCTTGTCAGCAATCAGCGTACGAGGTTACTTCCAGAAAATGTGGAGAAGATGATGTTCATTAAAATTCATTATAATCAATTCCTCCGTGGAGACATTCACCAGCAGTAATTGCCTCCAGAAGGTACACGGGGACCTGAGATGGTGGATTCCAGTGGGGACGAATTAATAATCTGTGAGGAGGGGGATGTACACAGTGAAAGGGGTGATGAATCGGATGATGATGATGAGGTGGACATCTTGCCTCTGTAGAGCCAGTTTGTGCAAGGAGAGATTGATTGCTTATTTTTTGGTGGGGGCCCAAACCAACCAGTCATTTCAGCCACAGTCGTGTGGCAGACCCTGTCGCTGAAATGATGGGTTCGTTAAAGTGTGCATGTCCTGTTTATACAACATAAGGGTGGGTGGGAGGGCCCAAGGACAATTCCATCTTGCACCTCTTTTTTCTTTCATTTTTCTTTGCATCATGTGCTGTTTGGGGAGTATTTTTTTTTTTTTTTTTAATTCTTTATTTTTCATTTTATAATATAAAACATTTTCCAAATGTGTCAACATATGTATCCAAAATAGAACGCATATAACAGTCATATGATTTATCAGCTGTAGTTATATATATCAGTAAATGTTTGCAGCAAAAAGAAATCAGCAGATTCATTTATATTATCTTAAACCGTGTAACGTTCAATAGAATTTACAAAATCTAAAATCAAAGGCAGCCCCATGATGGTATCGCTTAATAACATAGCATTTATATAGGGTATGAGGCATTCGACATTTGGAACAGATAGATAGAGAAGAGGACAAGGGGAAGAAGGGAGAGAGGGGGGAAGAAGAGTGGGGAGGAAAGTAAGTGGGCCACACACGTAGAATATCTCAAAGCTAGAGCGGAGGCCCTAAGAACCTCCGTCCGCAGTGTATAGTCAGGGTGCATAATCAGCATAGGTCTTATTAGTCTTGAATTCAATCCAAGGAAGCCAAGTAGCCATATAGTCTGAGTATTTGTCTAAGGCGGCAGAATAAACATCCTCCATATGCATGTAAAAATCAATGCGTTGGAACCACTCCCATAGTGTCGGTGGGTTTGTGGATCTCCAGTGCACCGGGATTACAGCTCTTGCTGCGTTGTTTAAGTGTTTAATGAGGGATTTCTTGTAGCGAGAGAGGGGTATATCCGAATGTGATAATAGCCAAAAATCTGGGCCCAGTGGGACTGGGCCACCCAAAATCTTTGTGGATATATCCATGATCGTTTTCCAGAATGGGGCAATCGACGGGCAGTCCCACCATATATGGATCAGTGTGCCTGTACCCGTACCACATCGCCAACACAGAGGGGAGACCGAGGGGTAAAATTTATGTAAAAGAGACGGGCATCTATACCATCTCGTCAGTAATTTGTATTGCGTTTCCACAACGTCCAGACTAGTGGAGCATTGTGCCATAACCTTGCAGTGTGTGTCCCAGTGGATCTTGATTCCCCGGTGTATTAAATCTTTATCCCATGCGTCACAGAAAGAGGGGACAGTAGGAAAGAAACTCTGTTGAAGAATCTTGTAGATACCGGACACTACGTGTGAGGGGTTTATCTCCTGATCACACATGGATTCAAAGGGAGTGAGAGCTTTATAAAAGTCTATCGCCTCTCGTTGTGAAGTAACAAAATGGTGTACCTGAAGGTAGAACCAATAATCTTTAGCGAGAATATCGCCTGCGCTCTGTATTTCAGAGAACGTTTTGATTTTACCATGTGTAAGCAAGTGACCCACCCTAGTCACACCCGCCCCTTCCCATCTAGAAGCAATCTTATTGGACTCTCCCGGGGGGAACAACGGGTTGTCGAAAATAGGCCTAAGGGATGTTCGTCTAGATGAAATTCCCATCTTGTAGCGAAGCGTCCGCCATAAGGCTAAAGTGGGCCCCACTGTGGGATGTGATGAGCGGCTAAATCTAGGAAGCCAGGGCACTGTCTGTAGGTTAAGATTGGTAGAAGACGATTCCAGTTCAACCCACTGCTTTCTATGTGGCATGGGACGGGACCAATCCACCACTCTATGCAGTAACGTGGCATGGTAGTATGCGGAAATCATAGGCAGTTGTTGTCCGCCTTGAGATTTCAGTCTAGATAAATGGCTATGCTTGAACCTAGGTTTCCGGCCCCCCCAAATAAAGTGGCTTATCGCCTTGTGTGCTTCAGCTAAAAATTGAGAGGAAAGTTTCAAAGGAATGGTTTGAAAAAGGTATAGCAACCTGGGAAGAATGTTCATCTTTATTATATTTATACGGCCTAGCCATGAGAACCTCTGTGTGAGCCAGTGCCTCATCTCCTGTCTCAGTTTACGGAGTAGAGGGGTATGATTAATAGCAGTCATAGTGGTAAGTGTCGCTGGAATCTGAATTCCTAGATATGTAATATGGGATTTTTGCCATGTGAATTGGAATGATTGCGATAAGAGGGATGCCGTGGCAGATGGAAGTGTGACATTCATTGCCATGGATTTCGAATAATTGATTTTAAAATTCGACATATCTCCGAACCGTGCAAATTCTTTCACAAGGTTGGGTAGTGAGATCAGGGGGTTCGTTATGACTGCCAATAAGTCATCAGCAAAGAGGGCCCGGCGATGGTCAGCTTTACCCACCCGCAGTCCCGCAATGTCAGGGTTGCGTCTAATCGCACGTGCCAGGGCCTCCATGCATAAAACAAAGATTAAGGGTGACAGCGAGCAACCCTGGCGTGTGCCGTTAGAGATTGATATGGATTCAGAAAGGACGCCATTCACCCTGACCCGAGCAGATGGGGCCCTATATAGTGAGAGGATCTTTTGTAGAAAAGCATCTCCCAGACCCAATCGCCGAAGTACTGCCTCCATAAAATCCCAATCCACCCGATCAAAGGCCTTTTCTGCGTCTGTGGAAAGGAGCATGAGAGGCGTATCCGTCATCTGCGCGTGAGCTATCAGATCGATGACTCTAATAGTATTATCTCTGGCCTCTCTGCCCATAACAAAGCCGACTTGATCAGGGTGGATTATATCTGGTAGCAGTGGCTTAAGGCGATTAGCCATGAGCTTTGCAAATAACTTAACATCTACATTTAATAGCGAAATCGGCCTATAGCTAGAAGGGAGCGTCGGGTCTTTAGAGTCTTTTGGAATGACAGTAATATGGGCGCTTAAGGACTGGCTTGAAAAAGGAGCCATTGATGATATGGCATTGCAGGCTTGCAGGAGAAGGGGGCTGAGTTTATCCTGGAAGGCCTTATAATATGTGACTGGGAAACCATCCGGCCCCGGGCTTTTACCATTGGGAGACGCTTTTAGGGCAGCCATCAGTTCTTCCCCAGTAAAGGGGTCATCTAGTGCCCGAGTAATGTCCGATGGAAGAGTCGGGAAAGAGATCTCATCCAAAAATTCCTGTATTTTATGTTTGTGGTCAGCGCGTGCGGTTGTCGTCTGCTCAGAGGTCAAGTTGTATAAGGCTGAGTAATAAGTATGGAAGATCGCCGCTATCTCCGTATCAGAGGCCCGGGTTATCCCGTCAGCACCTGTGAGCTTGGGTATGTATGTCAAAGATCTCTGAGCTCTAAGAGCACGTGCTAGAAGTTTACCGGGTTTATTTCCCCATCTATGATATTTATGTCTACATTTACGGAACGCCCTACGGGTACCGTCACTAAGTAAGTTATTAAGGGCTTGTCTCGCTGTTTGGAGTTCAACATAAGTATCCGACGTCAACGTGGATTTATGAGTCAATTCTAGTATTTTGATTTTCTCTAATAAGACATTTCTACATTCAGCTTTCTGTTTTTTCAGACGTGAGCCCATTTGTATGCACTGGCCTCTAATCACACATTTGTGTGCTTCCCATAATACAACCGGAGATATATCTCCAGTCGCGTTCAAAGAGACATAGTCGTCTATTGCTGTCTCAATTTGGCCTCGATAAACAGGATCTCGAAGGAGTTGTTCATTGAATCGCCAGCGCCAGTGTTTGGGGGGGGGATGACGGAGAACGAGGGTTAGCGTAATCGGTGCATGGTCTGACATCGTTATTTGGCCGATAGTTGCATCGACCAATAAATCTAGATGGGCATGGCTCACACAGAGGTAGTCTATTCAAGAATATGAGTTATGTGGGGGTGAGTAAAAGGTAAAATCCTTATCTACAGGGTGCAGAAGACGCCAGGCGTCAACCAATTGAAAATCATGTAAAACAGTCCTAAATCTCCTGGACTCTCTAAGAGTATTTCGTGGAGACCCAGAGGAAGAATCCAAGCGAGGTTCCAGGACCCAATTAAGATCCCCACCCACTACCAGAGTACCTAGTATGTTTTGCTCGATTAGTTCCAAAGATTCTCTAAGGAACCGGGTTTGGCCCTGGTTGGGAAGGTAGAGGTTTACGAAGGTGAATGTCTGATGGGCTATGGAAGCTCTAACCAGGATCCCTCTCCCGTCACCGATCAGTGTCACGGAGACATCCAGCAATCTCAAATGCTTGGCAAAAAGAATGGCAACCCCCCTAGCCTTCGCCCCCGAGTAGTCGTTAAAATAACCAGTGGGAAAATGACGAGAGCAAAGGCCGGGGGAGACCCCCTGCTTGAAATGTGTTTCCTGCAGGAAAACAACTTCCGCCCCATCAATATGTAAGGTATGTAGTAGGCCTGATCTCTTTTCAGGGATATTTAAACCCTTTACATTGTACGAAACAATTTTTAAGCTAGCCATATAGAAATGAAAGCAGGGATCGGCTTATTGAATGATACATCTCGACTATGACTCTGACACATTGTTGCATCATGAGATAGCTGAAAGTGGTAGTGGCACAGGGGGGGGGGGAGGGCGGGTGGACACATGAGGAAGGAAAGGGAGACATAGGAATTGTAGCATATAGAAAGAGATGGGAAAAACCCAAAAAACAAAAAAGAAAAAGGAAACATATACAACAACATATAGTAGCTGTCTCTGCATTGATAGCCACGGGTATAGATTAAGCTTCCCATGGTCTAAAAAATATACAGCAGAGGAAGGGGGGTTTAAAGGGTGATATCGGGCTCAACAATTTTTAGTAAGTAAGTAAGTAAGGTAACAATCCCAAGGGATATATCCTGGTCGGTAAGGAAGTGGGTAGAAGGAAACAAAACAACCTCCTCCCCCCACTCTGTCACCTAATCCCGCACCACCTACAAGCAATCGCCCTGGTTAATTACGTAAATAATTTCTAACATTAAGAAAGAAGCATGTGCTCACAGGGCAGTTGAAGCTCACACATTAAACAACCAATAACAATATCAATGTGATCATGCAGTGGGATAACCAGGAAAAAAAGAAAAAGATAACACAATTTAGGCTGGTCGACGGAATCAAGAAATTCCCGATGCTTCGTCAGGTTTCCCAGTCCGATTGCGTCGTCTGGAGGTGCCCACCGTTTTCCAAGGCTCCCTGCGGGCCTGTGTTGGAGTGGGAAGCTGCAGGGGGTCCATCCAATTTGGCAGTGAGATCAGCGGCAGACCCAGTGCGGTACAAAATGATGGGACACCATCATAGTCCTCCAGAACATGTCTGTTCCCATCTCGGGTGACTTGTATGCTCAAAGGGAAGCCCCAGCGGAATCTGATATCCTTCTTCCGAAGAGCTTCCGTGAGGGGATGGAGGAGTCGCCTTTGCTGTAGGGTCATCCAAGAGAGGTCCTGGAAAATCTGTATGTGGTGGCCATTAAAATCTATGGTCGGGGTCTGTCTTGATTTCTGTAGTATAGTCTCTTTCACTTGAAAGTAGTGCAACCGGCAGATGACATCTCTAGGCCGCTCCGTGGGTGCTCCTCTCGGCCGTAGTGCCCGATGTGCTCTATCAAACTCTATCTGAGAGCTGGGATCGACGCCAATGAGGTTGTTAAATATTGTAGTCAGTGTCGTCACTAGAGCCTGGGGCTGTACATCTTCAGGTAAACCTTTGACTCTTAAATTGTTCCGTCTACCTCTGTTGTCTATATCATCCAGCCTACGTCTCATTTCAGTTGTGGTACGTGAGTATCGAGATACTAGATCGTGGAGGTCAGCGAGTTTCGAGTCCGTTGCATCTCTGTGATCCTCCAGGTCGACCACTCTGTTTGCTACTTGCGTGAGATCAGATTGGATGGTGGATAGGCTCGCTTGTAAGGAATCATGGATTCTTTTTTCCATATTAGACAAATCTTGTTGGATGTCTTGGCGAGTCGGAAGAGAGCGTAGTTGTATGAGGACTGCCGTCATATCTGCAGTGTCCCTGCTCACAGGCCCGGCTTGTCGGTGTTTCGGAGAGGGCGGGGCCTCGGTCTCCTCCATTATGTTTGACGGCCAGGAGTCAGGGAGAGGTGTAGAGATGGCGGGGTCAGGAACAGGGGCGCCAAATAGAGTATGAAAGGCTGCAGCTTGTGTAGTCGCGGGTTTAGCTTTTGACGCGTTGCCAGATCGGCGCCGCCTTGTCATTTGTCTGAGTGAAGAGAGCAGAGTCCAGAGCGGTGCCCCGAGGAAGAAAACGTTTAGGACATATCCCAATCTGAAGTAGAGCCCGTTATCCCCTCTGCGTGGTTTGGTCTTGTTATAGCATAATATACATCAGGCGTGCTCCTGCAAGCGCTGTGGACTGCAGCATGGCATCATATAGAACACGGTGATTCATGTTCCGTTGTTGGTATTCACATAGCTCCGGTGGGAAGGCCGCACCGGCATCCGCGGTTATCCGGAGAATGGTTATCGCGGGGCCACAAGGGCTGCAGGTCAGGCACTGTGCCTTAGTTAGGCTTTGTAAATAAATCCCGGTTCGGAGGGGACTACAGCAGACTATAGGAGGGTCAAGGTGGCAGGTAGTCAACAGGAGGCCGCAGTGGTCTGTAGGCGGATAGAGGACGCCCAGGTCCCAGCCCAGTTTAGTCTCACTAGGCCTAGCGAGAGGTCACGAGTAGCTGTGTGGCCGCCCCTCTATCCTGAGATTGTGTGGGGCACTAGGCTCCTCACCGCCCGCGGCGTGCCCGAGCGGCACTGCCGTCCGGAGGCCTTACTCGTTCCGCCCTGATTCCGCGGGATCCCCCCAGAACACTCCAAGCCGGCTTGTATATAGTAAGGTAGAAGGGTAGGAGCTGGTAGGTGATTTTAAACGCACCAAAATGGGGTTTTAGTAAGGTGTCCTGCAGGAGCTCTCAGGTTGCACTTCTTTCCCCTTCAGCAGCCTAGCCACGCCCCCCCATTAATCTTTTAAAACAGTGAAAGGGGTCTACAGGAGAGCGTCCTGATTCACAACCCACTGTTCTGTGGGTAGGTGAAAAGTAGTGTAAGAAATAAATAAATAACAGCAGCTGCAGGGTTGGGATTCAGATTTGGTTCCCTGCTGAGATAGGGAGCTCGTTTCCTCACGAGTCCAGCAGGGGCAGCACAGAGCAGAGAAGAGAAGCTGATCCTGCCACCTCCAAGATGGCCGCCGCCAGCAGAGTTTAAGGTGCTCTTCCAAGGGCCTTCACAGCTATGCTATCAGGGGTCTAGAGCTCCACCTGTCCCCCCAGCGTTATCAGCCTGCCCCCCTCAGCGATATATCGTTGCCAGCGGGCTGCTCTGAGCGGTGCAGCGCCTATGTTCCTCCCGACGCCACATCCAATATGGCCGCCGCCACCGGACCTCCGCCGCTCGGCTTAGCCCCGGCCCTGCAACTCCAGGGGCACTTGTATTCTTCTCGGCTCCCCGTCCGGGTCTCCCTAGGTAAGGAGGATGTAGCGGGGCAAGCCGTGCAGCAGCGCGCGGCGTCCCGGAATTCGTCTGATCTCGGGCGGGGGTGACGTCAAATTTAGGCCCCGGCTTCACTACTGGGGGAAGGCCGCAACCCGCAAGCACAGGACAGGCCTGTGCTCCGGCTCTGCAGCTCACTCCCTCTATGCACAAGTTAGTAAGTGCTGCTGTGGGAAGGTATAGGGGAGAGACAGGTAGGATTAGGGCTGTGGAAAGGGATCAAAAGGGTTTAATCTGGCAGGAGCTCTCCAGGGACACGTCCTCCCAGTCAGGCCACAAGCCACGCCCCCTGGGGAGTATTTTTTTGAAGGGCCATCCTGCCTGACACTGCAGTGTCACTCCTAGATGGGCCAGGTGTTTGTGTCGGCCACTTGGGTTGCTGAACTTAGTCACACAGCTACCTCATTGCGCCTCTTTTTTTCTTTGCATCATGTGCCGTTTGGGGACTATTTTTTTCAAGTGCCATCCTGTCTGACACTGCAGTGCCACTCCTAGATGGGCCAGGTGTTTGTGTCGGCCACTAGGGTTGCTTAGCTTAGTCACACAGCTACCTCATTGCGCCTCTTTTTTTCTTTGCAGCATGTGCTGTTTGGGGACTATTTTTTTCAAGTGCCATCTTGTCTGACACTGCAGTGCCACTCCTAGATGGGCCAGGTGTTTGTGTCGGCCACTAGGGTCGCTTAGCTTAGTCACACAGCTACCTCATTGCGCCTCTTTTTTTCTTTGCATCATGTGCTGTTTGGGGACTATTTTTTTTGAAGTGCCATCCTGCCTGACACTGCAGTGCCACTCCTAGATGGGCCAGGTGTTTGTGTCGGCCACTTGTGTCGCTTAGCTTAGCCATCCAGCGACCTCGGTGCAAATTTTAGGACTAAAATAATATTGTGAGGTGTGAGGTGTTCAGAATAGACTGAAAATGAGTGCGAATTATGGTTATTGAGGTTAATAATACTATGGGATCAAAATGACCCCCAAATTCTATGATTTAAGCTGTTTTTTAGTGTTTTTGAAAAAAACACCCGAATCCAAAACACACCCGAATCCGACAAAAAATTTCCGGTGAGCTTTTGCAAAAACGCGTCCGAACCCAAAACACGGCCGCGGAACCGAACCCAAAACCAAAACACAAAACCTGAAAAATTTCCGGTGCACATCACTAGAATCAGTAGCAGGAAAAGGGAAGTAATAATGCCACTGTATAGGTCATTGGTACATAGAATTTGTAGAAACATAGAATTTGTCGGCAGATAAGAACCACTTGGCCCATCTAGTCTGCCCCTTATTTTTTTTATTATTTTTATATATTTTTTTTATCACTAACCTTAATTGATCCTTATTTCTTTGTAAGGATATCCTTATGTCTATCCCATGCATGTTTAAATTGCTCTACTGTCTTAGCCTCTACCACCTCTGATGGGAGGCTATTCCACTTGTCCACTACCCTTTCTGTAAAGTAATATTTCCGCAAATTTCCCCTGAACCTCCCCCCCTCCAGTCTCAGTGCATGTCCTCGTGCTTCTCTTCATTTGGAGAATGTTTCCCTCCTGGACTTTGTTAAAACCCTTCATATATTTGAAAGTTTCCATCATGTCCCCCCTTTCCCTTCTCTGCTCCAAACTATACATATTGAGATTTCTTAGTCTTTCTGGGTATGTTTTGTGATGTAGGCCATGCACCATTTTAGTTGCCCTCCTTTGTACAGTTTCTAATGTATTAATATCCTTTTGAAGATATGGCCTCCAGAACTGAATACAGTATTCTAGATGAGGCTGTACCAATGACCTATACAGTGGCATTATTACTTCTTTCTTTCTGCTGCTGATTCCTCTCCCAATGCAGCCAAGCATCTGACTAGCCTTCCTCATTGCCTTGTTACATTGCTTACCTGCTTTTAAGTCATCTGAAATAGTGACTCCTAGATCCCTTTCCTCCTCAGTAGTTTCCAGTATACTGCCATTAATACTGTATTTAGCTTTAGGATTTTTGAGACCCAAGTGCATGATTTGCATTTTTTGACATTAAACTGTAATTGCCAGACTCTTGACCATTCCTCTAGTCTACCTAGATCCTCAATCATTTGTTTTACCCCACCTGGTGTGTCTACCCTGTTGCATACCTTTGTGTCATCTGCAAAAAGGCATACTTTCCCTTTAATGCCATTTGCAATGTCACCAATAAAGATATTAAAAAGCACTGGTCCACGTACAGATCCCTGGGGTACTCGACTGGTAACATTTCCCTCCTGTGAATGCACTCCATTTACCACAACTCTCTGTTTTCTATCCTTCAACCAAGATCTTATCCATTCAATAATCCTAATAACCAATCCCAAACTTTCAAGTTTATTTAGCAGTCTGCGATGTGGTACTGTGTCAAAAGCCTTACTAAAGTCTAGATAAGCTATATCCATTGCTCCACCTTTATCCATCACTTTAGTCACACAATCAAAAAAGTCAATAAGATATGTTTGACATGGTCTCCCCCCAGTGAATCCATGCTGTTTGGGATCCAGTAAATTGCCGGATTTGAGATAATCTACAACTCTTTCTTTTAAGAGTGTTTCCATCAATTTCCCTACTACTGATGTAAGACTCACTGGTCTGTAGTTGTTTGCCTCTTCCTTCCTTCCACTTTTGTGCAGTGGGACTACGTTTGCTCTTTTTCAGTCCCCTTCAACAAGACTCCCAGTGTCCGTCTTTAGTATTATAATTCCGCCTTTTGTTTTTCTCTTTTCGCTTATATACCTAAATAAAATTTTGCCTCCTTTACCCACTGACTGGGCCATTTTCTCCTCAGCTTGTGCCTTTGCACATCGGATTACCTTCTTTGTCTCCTTCTGTCTAACAAGATATATCTTTTTGTCTTCATTATTTTGTGTCTGCTTATGTTTCCTAAAAGCCATCTTTTTTGCTCTCACAATATTTGCTACTTCTTTTGCAAACCACACTGGCTTCCTTTTCCTTGTGTTTTTCCTAACAGTTTTGATACAAAGGTCTGTTGCCTTCAATATTGCACATTTGAATGTTTCCCACCTCTCCTGCACTGTTTCCAAGTTCCTCCACTCTGCCAAAGAATCGCTTACACATTTTCCCATCCCTACAAAATCAGCCTTCCTAAAAACCAACACCTTTGTTTTTGTATGGGACGAGTCAGTCTCTGTCTTAATGCTGAACCATACTGCTTGATGATCACTGGATCCCAGGTTTTCACCCACTTTTACGTCCGATAATCTGTCTCCATTTGTAAGTATTAAGTCTAATATTGCGTCTTTCCGAGTGGGCTCCCTCACCAATTGGTGGAGGAATGCTCCCTGAAGGGAATTTAAAATGTTCCTACTTCTAGTGGAACTAGCAACAGACACCTCCCAGTTTACATCAGGAAGATTAAAGTCTCCCATGATTATTACCTCTCCTTTTAATGCCATTTTAGTTATGTCCTGCAATAGGTTCTTGTCAAGTTCCTCTTCCTGACCTGGTGGCCTGTATATCACGCCAATACGAATAATCAACTTTTCCCCTGTTTCTATGGTCACCCAAAGGGCCTCAGTTTTTTCTTCAATACTTTGTATTAATGTAGTATTTATGGCATTTTTTACATACATTGCTACCCCTCCTCTGATTTTTCCAATTCTGTCCTTCCTAAATAAAGTATATCCCGGTATAGCTATGTCCCAGTCATGATTTTCATTGTACCATGACTCTGTAATTGCCACAATGTCTAGATCATCCCTTGTCATTATTGCAGTTAGTTCTGGGCCCCATCTGGAATACTGTGTCCAGTTCTGGAGACCCTATCTCCAGAAGGATAGAAATACATTAGAGAGTATACAAAGAAGGGCAACTAAAATGGTGCATGGCCTACATCACAAAACTTACCCGGAAAGGCTAAAAGATCTTAACATGTATAGTTTGGAGGAGAGAAGGGAAAGGGGGGACATGATAGAAACTTTCAAATATATCAAGGGTCTTAACAAAGTTCAGGAGGGAAACATTCTTCAAAGGAAAAGAAGTATTAGAACTCGAGGGCATACATTGAGACTGGAGGGGGGGAGGTTCAGGGGAAATTTAAGGAAAATTACTTCACAGAAAGGGTAGTGGATAAGTGGAATAGCCTCCCATCAGAGGTGGTAGAGGCTAAGACTGTAGGGCATTTTAAACATGCTTGGGACAGGCATATGAATATCCTTACAAAAAATTAAGGTTAAAAAAGGGTTGAGATTGCCTAAAGGATAAAATAAAAAAGGGGCAGACTAGATGGGCCAAGTGGTTCTTATCTGCCGTCAAATTCTATGTTTCTGTGTTTCTATATTAAGCACTGATCAGGATACTAGAAGTGACACGGTGCAGCAAGATAACGCTATGGCCTACTGTACTGTACTACTATATACTGGTGTTCACAACAATGCTGCACTGTACTACTATATATACTGGTCACAAAAATGCAGCACAGATATGGCAGGGCCGTAACTAGGGGGGGGGGTGCTAAGGGGTCACGTGCCCCGGGCGCGGGAGGTCAGGGGGCGCGGGGAACGTTACCTGGCTACCTCGTCCAGCTGCTCCTCCTCTCCCGCCACCCGCGATTGCCTCCCGAGTCCCGCACACGGTACTGTGCCGCTGCAGACACTGCCGTGACAGTCAGCAACAGCCAGCCTGCTTCTGCCGCTGCTGTCATTAACCGTCCCCTGCCTGCAAGTTTCCAGCTGCTCATCACCGCCAGTCCCCCGCCGCCAGTGAAGACACGACATGTTAACAACTAGGCAGTAACTCTGGGGGCAGGAGGCAGCGCTCATGCTGGGAACTACCAAGAAGCAGATGAGCTCCTCTTGGTCACCCGGGAGCACAGCCAGTAGTCATCAGTTGTTGCAGCATTGGCCTCCACTGATTCTCCATTGAGGTACCCTTTATTAACCTCTTTTCGGAATTTGCATGCATGCTTAATTAGCCAACATTACTGTTCACCAGCATTACTGTACTATTATACAATATTTAAAATGTTCATTACATTAGGGAAACTCCTATAATGCTTTGTTCTTGCTTGTCCTATAGTCAAATAAATAACTCTAAATCCTTGATATTTATCCAGCTGACAAAAATAACGTAGCACTGTTTACCCCAAGCATCGTACACTGATTGACAACGTGAGGTTTGCTGAACAGCCTCTGCCACGTATAGTAATATACCAGTTCTGCTACACTGCACACTCACAATCCCAATGCAGGCGTGTCTGGTGGGAAGTTGGAGTTATTAAGTACCCTGGCGTTTTATATATATATATATATATATATATATATATATTTTATATAAAATATATATATTTTATATATATATATATATATATATATATATATCCTTCAATGTTATCCACTTTAGATTATGCGAGCATCTATCTACTTTATTGTGTGCTACAGCACATTAATGCTCGATGCTGAGTAACAAATAATTACACCTAACTAATAATTCCACAATGAAGTAGATAGATGCTCACATAATCTAAAGTGGATAACATTCAAGGATAGATATATATATATATATATATATATTATTATTTTTTTTGTGCTTTTTGACATGAATACACATGTATTTTTGTGCATATCTATACTTCTATATATATATATACACACACACACATATTAGGACAGCACTCATAAACTAACTTGTAGATCTTGTATTTTTGTCAAAACTGTAATAATTTATTTTATTCTTAGTTTTTATTTTATTTATATATATATATATATATATATATATATATATATATAGATTTTTTTTTATTATTATTATATTTTTATTTATTTATTTAATGTATGTATTTATTTATTTATTTATTTATTTATTTATTTGGGGGGGGGTGCTAAATTACTGCCTTGCCCCGGGTGGTACATATCCTAGTTTCGGCCCTGGATATGGAATGGATACTTGCAGTGACACAGAGCTGCAAGATACAGCAATGGCCTACTGTACTGTACAACTATATACTGTTGGTCACCAAAATACAGCACTGTACTACTATATATACTGCTCACAAAAATGCAGCACAGATATGGAATGGATACTTGCAGTGACACAGAGCTGCAAGATACAACAATGGCCTACTGTACTGTACAACTATATACTGTTGGTCACCAAAATGCAGCACTGTACTACTATATATACTGCTCACAAAAATGCAGCACAGATATGGAATGGATACTTGTAGTGACACAGAGCTGCAAGATACAGCAATGGCCTACTGTACTGTACAACTATATACTGTTGGTCACCAAAATGCAGCACACTGAGCACAGATATTTGCAGCACACTGAGCACAGATATGGAGCTTTTCAGGCAGAGAACGAAGATATTTGCAGCACACTGAGCACAGATATTTGCAGCACACTGAGCGCAGATATTTGCAGCACACTGAGCGCAGATATTTGCAGCACACTGAGCACAGATATGGAGCTTTTCAGGCAGAGAATGTAGCCACGTCCTCTCCGTTCAATCTCCAATGCACAAGTGAAAATGTCAGTGACGCGCGGCTTTTTATATAGAATCCGAATCTTGCAAGAATCCGACAGCCGGATGATGACGTTCGGCTGCGTTCGGCTTAACCAAGCCAGGCGGGAAGATCCGAGGCTGCCTCGGACCAGTGTAAAATAGGTGAAGTTCTGGGGGGGACGACGACCGGATCTCGACGAACCGAACCCGCTCATCTTTTATATATATATATATATATATATATATATATATATATATCCCAAGATTGCCCCGTCGCTCCTCCAAAGCAGCCGGCTGTGGTGCCCTTCCTTGTGGACCAGCCGGCCCACCCATGTAGAACCGAAGAAATCAGGTGGCACTCACAGACTTGTAACTTGTAGTGAAAATAAACTTCTGTCACAACTGAGGGTTTAGGCTGACGGGAGGAAGCCTCAGTTGTAGGGGCTGAGATGAAGTTAAACCTGGGAGGTTTAATCAGACCCCTGGACATGTAAGTGCAGATTGATTACCCGAAGGTGTGACCATGACAACCAGTTTAAAATTCAAAATAAAAGTTTATTTAACAGACTCCGTGAAATGACAAGCAGCATTCAAAGTAAATCAAAGACAGTGGCAAATAACACAGTTCCTGGATCACATAACCATAGGAGGTATCACAGAGCACTGGTAGGTATAGAACAGATGTAAAAGTCCTTTGATGGAATCACCTTACCAGGCCTGGTTGTAGTAGTGGAGATAGCCGAGGAACATGCCAGTAGTTGTAACAGGTGAATCTGTAACTTGAGTATGCTGCTGTATCAGCTGGATGGAACCAGCCAGGTGGTAAGACACGGAGTGGATGCTGAATGGAATCAGCCGGGTACTAAAGTCACGGAGTGGATGCTGGATGGAACCAGCCAGGTGATGAACACAGAGTGAATGATGTGAGATGCTAGGGAGCGTAGAAACTGAATAGCTGATAAATGATTACCGGTGGTAGTGGATACTGCTGGTAAGATAGGATCCGCTGGATCAGCACCGGTGTTTAGTAGAAGCTGAAATCTGTTGAAAGCTGGCTGCTTGAAACAGATTGTAGATAGCTGGAAACTTGGACAGCCACGGAAGACTGTAGAGTCAGGCTGCACCGCAAGATGGAAAGCAGGTGCGGGTCTCTTTGTGGATGCTGGAGACAGGAACTGGAACCTGGAGAAACAAACCACAGGAGAGAGAGACTGGAACAAGGTATGACATTCAAAGCACTGACATCTATCTGGCCTAGACACAGGATACTTATACCTGCTGCTATGCAGGCATTGGCTAGGCAGTTATGCAGATTCAGAGATGGTGGATTGGAGGAATTGGAGCATGTGATCAAATCCAACATGGCTGCGCCCATGCTGGAACCTGGAGGGAAAAGTAGTTTGAAATGAAATGTGCAAACATAGTGATAATGGCGGCGCCGGCCGCGGAGGACAGGAGACGCCAGATGACTGTTATATGCTGAGACACTTGGAGGGCAGCAGAGACCGCGGCAGGCATGATACACTATACTGAGAACCTGCATCAATAACACAGGAACGGCGGCGGAGGCCGTGGAGGACGGGAGACGCCATGTTGGATTCAAACATGGCGCCGCTGTGATAGTGTCTCAGAATGACAGGAGGGATGTGCAGAGTGTTGACACAGATGAGATCCGGACTTGGAACGCTGGGCCAGTCTCAGAAGACACCTAAACGGCAGGTAATGGCGTCCAGATACCCGGATCGTGACAACTTAACTCCGTGAAGATATTTATTGTGAAACAGGTAACGTTTCGGGGACGTATGCCCTTCCTCAGACAATTCAACAGTACAAAATGTTTTTTGCACTGTTGAATTGTCTGAGGAAGGGGACACGTCCCCGAAACGTTACCTGTTTCACAATAAATATCTTCACGGAGTGAAGTTTGTTTTCACTACAAGTTACAAGTCTGTGAGTGCCACCTGATTTCTTCGGTTCTATATATATATATCAAGTAGTTCCCAAGTAGTTCACTCAGTAGTAGGTCCAAAGTAGTTCACTCAGTACATTAACCAAGCTGAATATGAGGATCAGATTGAAAAAAATAGGATTTTGGTACCTACCGGTAAATCCTTTTCTCTTAGTCTGTAGAGGATGCTGGGGACTCCATAAGTACCATGGGTTATAGACGGGTTCTGCAGGAGACATGGGCACACTATAAGACTTTGAATGGGTGTGCACTGGCTCCTCCCTCTATGCCCATCCTCCAGACTCAGTTAGACTTTGTGCCCAGAGGTGACTGGGCACACACTAGTGGAGCTCTACAGAGTTTCTCTAAAAGACTTTATGTTAGGTTTTTTATTTTCAGGGAGACCTGCTGGCTACAGGCTCCCTGCATCGTGGGAGTGAGGGGAGAGAAGTCAGACCTACTTCTTCTTAGTTCAAGGGTTCTGCTTCTTAGGCTACTGGACACCATTAGCTCCAGAGGGTTCGATCACTTGGTTCACCTAGCTGCTTGTTCCCGGAGCCGCGCCGTCACCCCCCTCACAGAAGCCAGAAAAAAGAAGCCAGGTGAGTAGGTGAAGAACCAAAGACTTCAGGACAGCAGAAGACTTCAGTAATGGAGGTAACTCGCAGCGGTCACTCTGCGCTCCATGCTCCCACACACCAATGGCACTCGCAGGGTGCAGGGCACTGGGGGGGAGCGCCCTGGGCAGCAAGTTGCTAGAAGTTGTTAAGACTGCTAAATAGGGGCAGACTCTCTCGCTGGGCACCGTTACGATACCCCAACCAGACATTGCAGCGGTCAAGGATTTCACTCCTCTGGTGGCTGCAAATGTCTCACCTTCTGGAGTGCCGCAGGTTCGGGATTCAGGAATGGATCTTTCTAACCATGGACGCAGGTCTCCGGGGTTGGGGCGCAGTTACTCAAGGGGAAAACTTCCAAGAAAGGTGGTCAAGCCTGGAATCCAGTCTTACAGTAAACAATCTGGAACTAAGAGCCGTGTACAACGGTCTTCTCCAAGCTGCGAGATCGTGCCATTCAAGTGCAGTCGGACAATGTAACGACGGTGGCCTACATAAACTGACAGGGCAGAATGAAGAGCAGAGCTGCAATGTCAGAGGTAAAAAGGATCCTCCTCTGGGCAGAAAGGAACGCATTGGCGGTGTCAGCAATCTTCATTCTGGGAGTAAACAACTAGGAAGCGGACTTCCTCAGCAGACACGATCTCCATCCAGGAGAGTGGGGCCTCCATCCGGAGGTGTTCACGGAGGTGACAAATCTTTGGGGTGTACTTCAAATAGACTTAATGGCCTCACGTCTCAACAAGAAGCTTCAAAGGTATTGTTCCAGGTCGAGAGACCCGCGAGCAGTGGCGGTGGACGCCCTGGTGACTCCGTGGGTGTTCCAGTCAGTGTACGTGTTTCCTCCAATTCCACTCATTCCAAGGATTCTAAAAATTTAAAGAGAACAAGAGTTCAGGCAATCCTCATTGCTCAGACTGGCCAAGAAGGGCTTGGTACGCGAATCTTCTGGACCTACTGCTAGAAGATTCGAGGCCTCTTCCTCTTCGGGTGGCCATTCGCTTATCAGGACTTACTACGGCATGTTTGACGGCATGGAGGTTGAATGCCAGATATTAGCTTGGAAGGGCATCCCGAACAAGGTTTTTCCTACCCTGATACAGATTAGGAACGGAGTTACGTCTAAACATTGCCATCGCATTTGGAAAAGGTATGTGTCATGGTGTGAATCCGAGAAGTTTCAACTGGGACGGTTTCTCCTCTTCCTGCAAACAGATGTGGATATGGGCCTGCGATTGGGATCCATAAAGGTCCAGATTTCGTCCTTATCCATTTTCTTCCAGAAACAACTGAGGTTCAGACTTTTTTGAAAGGGGTTCTGCACATTCAGCCTCCCTTTGTGCCGTCTACGGAACCCTGTGACCTTAACGTAGTGTTGCAGTTCCTCCAGTCACATTGGTTCGAGCCTCTACAGGAGGTTGAGGTTAGGTTTCTCACGTGGAAGGCTGTCACTTTGTTGGCCTTAGTTTCTGCTAGACGTATGTCGGAGTTTGGGGCTATGTCTTGTAAAAGTCCTTATTTGATCTTCCATGAAGATAGAGCTGAGCTCTGGACACGTCAGCAATTCCTTCCAAAGGTTGTGTCGGCTTTTCATGTCAACCAACCTATTGTGGTGCCAGTTGCTACTGACTCCTCATTACCATCAAAGTCCTTTGATTGTGTAAGGGCTCTGAAAATTTATGTGAAGAGGACTGCTCGTCACAGAAAATCGTACTCTCTCTGTTTGTCCTGTATGATCCCAAGAAACTTGGGTGTCCTGCGTCTAAGCAGACGATCTCTCGCTGGATCAGATTCACTATCCAGCATGCGTATTCTACGGCATGATTGCTGTGTCCAATATCTGTTAACGCCCACTCTACTCGTATGGTGGGTTCTTCCTGGGCGGCTGCTCAGGGTGTCTCGGCTTTACAGCTTTGTCGAGCGGCTAATTGGTCTGGGTCGAACACGTTTGCTAAGTTCTACAGGTTCGATACTTTGGCCTCTGAGGACCTAAAGTTTGGTCAATCAGTTTTGCAGGAGCCTCCACGCTCTCCCTCCCGTTCTGGGAGCTTTGGTACATTCCCATTGTACTAATGTGGACCCCAGCATCCTCTAGGACGTAAGAGAAAATAGGATTTTGATTACCTACCGGTAAATCCTTTTCTCGCAGTCCGTAGAGGATGCTGGGCGCCCGCCCAGCGCTTCGTGATCCTGCAGTGGTTACTTAGTTCAGTACTGCTTAGTTCTTGGTTAAGTACTGTTTTTCTTACTTGGTTACGTAATATTATTCAGCCGCTGCTGAGTTTTCAAGCTAGTTAGCTTGGTTTGCTTTGTATGTGTGAGCTGGTGTGAATCTTGCCACTATCTGTGTAAAATCCTTCCCTCAAAGTTGTCTGTCTCCTCGGGCACAGTTTCTAGACTGAGTCTGGTAGAAGGGGCATAGAGGGAGGATCCAGCCCACACTATTAAACTCTTAAAGTGCCAGTGGCTCCTAATGGACCCATCTATACCCCATGGTACTAATATGGACCTCAGCATCATCTACGGATTACAAAAAAAGGATTTACCGGTAGGTAATTAAAATCCTATTATTTATATATGTGGAAAATTGCTTCCCCATTCGAATCTATTCCGCTGTAATTATTGTAGACTAAGTCGAGTTCTCTGTTTTTCCCCCAGATAAATTGCCTGTTTTGGTGAGAACTACTAGTAGAACCTGCAAAAGGTATAGTAACTTTGGAAGGGTTGGGCACCAGGATCCCGACAGCACAATGCCGGTGGGGGGCGATCCAACAAAGCCCCTTGCGGGCTTGCTGCTCTCACCCTACAGCAAGCACCTTATTTTTTTTCCCACTCGGTGGGTGTCGTGGACACCCACGAGTGGGAATAGACCCTGTGGGTCGGCATTCCGACTGTCAGCATTTTTAGCATTCGGATTCCAGTGACGGCATGCTGACCGCCGGGATCCCGAGCACCGGTAACATGACTGCATCCCCTTTGGAAAAGTAAGAATTTTAGCTCTATCTTTATAAGATAACTGCAAATGTTGCCAATCATCCAATTCTGTGAGAGCTGTATCTTCCAGTAATGTTTTATTCACCACAGGGTGCCTGCTGCAACCTGAGAACTTATGGGAGGCTCATAGGGGGTCATTCTGAGTTGATCGCTAGCTGCCGTTGTTCGCAGCGCAGCGATCAGGCTAAAAATTGGCATTTCTGCGCATGCGTATGGGCCGCAGTGTGCACGCGCGACGTACTTTCACAAAAGCCGATGCAGTTTTACACAAGCTGTAGCGACGCTTTTCAGTCGCACTGGTGATCATTGAGTGATTGACAGGAAGTGGGTGTTTCTGGGTGGTAACTGACCGTTTTCGAGGAGTGTGTGAAAAAACGCAGGCGTGTCAGATAGAAACGCAGGAGTGGCTGGGGAAACGGGGGAGTGGCTGGCCTAACGCAGGGCATGTTTGTGACGTCAAAATAGGAACTAAATAGTCTGAAGTGATCGCAAGCTAGGAGTAGGTCTGCAGCTACTCAGAAATTGCACAATTTTTTTTTGTAGCAGCGCTGCGATCCTTTCGTTCGCACTTCTGCTAAGATACACTCCCAGATGGCAGCGGCTTAGCGTTTGCACTGCTGATAAAAGCAGCTAGCGAGCGAACAACTCGGAATGAGGGCCATTGGCCACAATTTAGTATACATGTACCCAATTCAGTGGTTGAATCACTATCTAAGATCAGCCCCACAGAAGCCACAGCACAGTGAGAACCAATCAAAGATCAGTGGTTTGGACTAGGTGACCAAACAGGTTTGCAAAACATATGGCTAAAGGATTGAACAGAGCAGTATTCAGGAAATGTAGCAAGGGAATCAGAGCTGGAGAGGTAGTCAGTCAAGTAAAAATATAAGAATTCCAAAAGAGGTCAGAACAGGAGCAGCTACAGTAGATTAGGGGTAAGACCACAATAATCAGGCAAATGTATTCCTACCTTAAAATCCACAGCCTGTTGCGGATTTGGCCAGGAAATACAGTATAATGCAGGGAACCCAATGAGGACAATATTAGAATGTTTAACCAACTGCAATCACTGCGGCTTAAATGGCTGGAATGCAGTTATAGGCCCTCATTCCGAGTTGTTCGCTCTGTATTTTTTTCTCGCAACGGAGCGATTAGTCGCTAATGCGCATGCGCAATGTCCGCACTGCGACTGCGCCAAGTAAATTTGCTATGCAGTTAGGTATTTTACTCACGGCATTACAAGGTTTTTTCTTCGTTCTGGTGATCGTAATGTGATTGACAGGAAGTGGGTGTTTCTGGGCGGAAACAGGCCATTTTATGGGTGTGTGCAAAAAAACGCTACAGTTTCTGGGAAAAACGCAGGAGTGGCTGAAGAAACGGAGGAGTGTCTGGGCGAACGCTGGGTGTGTTTGTGACGTCAAACCAGGAACGAAACTGACTGAACTGATCGCAGATGCAGAGTAAGTCTGGAGCTACTCAGAAACTGCTAAGAAGTGTCTATTCGCAATTCTGCTAATCGTTCGTTCGCAATTTTGATAAGCTAAGATTCACTCCCAGTAGGCGGCGGCTTAGCGTGTGCAAAGCTGCTAAAAGCAGCTTGCGAGCGAACAACTCGGAATGAGGGCCATAGAGTCTGTGAAGTCCCAAGCTCAGTACCTGTGTAGCGCATCAGTGCCTTTTCTTGCATGATCATGACAAGCACTCCATAAGAACAATGGGGGTAATTCAGACCTGATCGCTAGGCTGCGTTTTCGTACAGCGGATGATCAGGTCTAAACTGCATATGCACCGCAATGCACAAGCGCGTCGCACAGGTACAAAGCGGATCACCACTCAACGATCGGGTTGTGCGAAGGATCCATTCGTACGGACATTTGCAAGGAGATTGACAGGGAGAAGGCATTTGTGGGTGGCAACCAGGGACGTGCGGTGAGCTAAATGGATCAGGGGGCACAGGCAAGCACCAGAGCCAGATTTACATGCAATATATGTACCAAAACATACACCTGGGCATTATACACAGGTGCAGCAGGATAAACTCCTGGAAATTTGGTGAGTTTTGATCAGAGATGTGCGGATAAAATAAGGAAGTGAGGCACTGCCTCACCTGCCATATACTTTTTACTCCAGAGTTTTGGCTATAAAAATTGTTAGAATAATGCAAAGAAGATATTTCAAACATATTCTTTATATTTTTCATATACTTTATACAGACAAAACTCTGGCACAAACGTTAATATGACAGGAAAGGCTCTGCCTCACCCCACTGCACATCACTGGTGGCAACTGACCGTTTTCTGGGAGTGTTTGAAAAAACGCAGGCTTGGCCAAGTGTTTGCAGGGCAGGTGTCTGACGTCAATTCCAGTCCTGAACTGGCTGAAGCGAACGCAGCTGGTGAGTAAGTCCTGGGCTTTGCAGACACTGCACAAAATCTGTTTGTACAGTTCTGCTACACATGCGTTCGCACACTTGCACAGCTAAAATACACTTCCCCTGTAGGCGGCGACTATCTGATCGCAGCAGTGCAAAAATCGCCTGATAGAGATCAGGTCTAAATTAGGTCCAATGATCATGAGCCCCTTTAGTGTAGGGCTATGGGCCTGATTTAAAGGTGCAGGCAATTCCCGTTGTACTGTAGCTTCTCCTTTTCTTGCACTAGCCATGCAAAAATATGCAAATGTTGCAGCCACTGGGTTGTGTAGTCGGCCGTCCATAATTGCCATCTCTTCTGCATTTTGCGTACAAAGATGCAACATTGGTAGCATTGGTCGCACATTGACCTCTGAGCAAGCCTCAGGTTTCTCAGAATGGTCGTCTGAATTAAGATGCTGGACTGAATTAAGATGCGCATGCGCCCGCATCATCATTGTATTTTTTGCAGTTGGATCCCAAGTTGCGATCCAACCTGAATAAGGTCCATATTGTTGGATATGTGCAAAATGTGTGTGGGTCTGCATAGGCGCAAGATAAACTGCTCAAATGGGCATAGAATCAAACCCATAAGTATATACTGTGATATAAAATAAAGATTATTTTGTCTCTTTCCTTTTGTCTTTGCCTAAGTGATTCTATAGTACTTATACAATGGTAGCTAACATATAGGAATGCTTTAGGTACACCAGCTAGGCTGAATAGGAAAAGGAGCTATACACAAGCCTGGAACTTTGACAGCAGCGTCTTAGCAGGATCGTAGGGGAACACTTTTAATTTTTGTCCACTAGGGGGCAAAGGATTCATTACACTAGGGCAGGGCTAGCCAAACCGGTCTTCGAGATCTACCAACAGTCCATGTTTTCCAGTCCTCCTGGAGATCTGTAGAATTGTCAGTTAGGAATGAATGCAGCACATCTTAATTAGTAATGACTACACCTGAGCACCAGCTAGGTGGTCTGGAAAATGTGAACTGTTAGTAGATCTTGAGGACTGGTTTGGCCAGCCCTGCACTAGGGGGTATATTTATTAAGCTCCAGATTTTGACCGATTTTGAGTTTTTTCTTCAAAGTGTCATCTCGGGAATTTACTAAACTAAATTCTCGGCAGTGATGAGGGCATTCGTATTTTTTTTTAAGGCAAAGAAAAAAAAATACTGATAAATACACCGTCTGTCAAACACGCCTATTATTTTATACAACTCGGTAATTTACTAAAAATTCGTATTTACAATCACTGCCGGCAATAGCCAAACACTGCCGTGAAAAAGTACAAATCCTATAAAAAAAAGCCGTTTTCAAATAGAACTGCTTTTTTTTACCGTATTCTGATAGGTATGCACGGATCAGTGAGATCCGTGCATGTTTATCAGTGGGAAGGGGTGTGAAAGAGTTAAAAATCAGTAAAAAAAATGTGTGTGGGGGTTCCTCCTCCTAAGCATAACCAGCCTCGAGCTCTTTGAGCCGGTCCTGGTTGTAAAAATACAGGGGGAAAAATTACTGGGGTTCCCCTATATTTAAACAACCAGCACCGGGCTCTGCACCTGGTCCTGGTGCAAAAAATACGGGGGACAAAAAACGTAGAGGTCCCCCCGTATTTTTAACACCAGCACCGGGCTCCACTAATCAGAGAGATAATGCCACAGCCGGGGGAAACTTTTATATTGGTCCCTGCGGCCCTGGCATTAAATCCCCAACTAGTCAACCCTGGCCGGGGTACCCTGGAGGAGTGGGGACCCCTTAAATCAAGGGGTCCCCCCCTCCAACCACCCAAGGAACAGGGGTGAAGCCCGAGGCTGTCCCCTCATCCGTGGGCGGTGGATGGGAGGCTGATAGCCTTTTGTTAAAAAAAAAGAATATTGTTTTTTGTAGCAGAACTACAAGTCCCAGCAAGCCTCCCCTGCAAGCTGGTACTTGGAGAACCACAAGTACCAGCATGCGGGGGGAAACGGGCCCACTGGTACTTGTAGTTCTACTACAAAAAAAACAAATAAAAACAGAACACAGACACCGTGAAAGTAAAAGTTTAATGAACATACATGCACACTTACATACATGCATACTTACCTATGTTGACACGAAGCATTCGGTCCTCTTGTCCAGTAGAATCCAGGGGCACCTGTAAATAAAATTATACTTACAAAGAATCCGGGGGTAGATCGTCCTCTTCTTCAAAGTTATAATCCACGTACTTGGTAAAATAAAAAAACTAAATACCCGGTCCACGAACTGAAAGGGGTCCCATGTTTACATATGGAACCCCTTTCCCCGAATGTCGGGACCCCCCCATGACTCCTGTCAAAGAGGGTCCCTTCAGCCAATCAGGGAGCGCCACGTCATGGCACTCTCCTGATTGGTTGTGCGCTCCCGCACTGTCAGGCGGCGCACTGTGGATACAATGTAGCACAGCGGCGCTACATTATATCCAATGGTGGGAACTTTGTGGTCTGCGGTAGACCGCGAGGTTAAGTGGGGCCAACCACAAGAGTGACCTCACTTAACCTCGCGGTCTACCGCAGACCACAAAGTTCCCACCATTGGATATAATGTAGCGCCGCTGCGCTACATTGTATCCACAGTGCGCCGCCTGACTGACAGTGCAGGAGCACACAGCCAATCAGGAGAGTGCCATGACAAGGCGCTCCCTGATTGGCTGAAGGTATCCTCTTTGACAGGAGTCACGGGGGGGTCCCGACATTCGGGGAAAGGGGTTCCATGTGTAAAGTACGTGGATTATAACGTTGAAGAAGAGGACAGATCTACCCCGGATTCTTTGTAAGTATAATTTTATTTACAGGTACCCCTGGATTCTATTGGACAAGAGGACCGAGTGCTTCGTGTCAACATAGGTAAGTATGTATGTATGTAAGTGTGCATGTATGTTCATTAAACTTTTACTTTCACGGTGTCTGTGTTCTGTTTTTATTTGGGTATTTTTTTTGTAGTAAAACTACAGGTACCAGCGGGCACGTTTCCCCCCCGAATGCTGGTACTTGTGGTTCTCCAAGTACCAGCTTGCGGGGGAGGCTTGCTGAGACTTGTAGTTCTGCTACAAAAAACAATATTCTTTTTTTAAACAAAAGGCTATCTGCCCCCATCCGCCGCCCACGGATGAGGGGACAGCCTCGGGCTTCACCCCTGTTCCTTGGGTGGTTGGAGGGGGGGACCCCTTGATTTAAGGGGTCCCCACTCCTCCAGGGTACCCCGGCCAGGGTTGACTAGTTGGGGATTTAATGCCAGTGCCGCAGGGACCACTATAAAAGTGTCCCCCGGCTGTGGCATTATATCTCTGACTAGTGGAGCCCGGTGCTGGTGTTAAAAATCCGGGGGACGCTTACGTCTTTTGTCCCTCGTATTTTTTGTACCAGGACCAGGCGCAGAGCCCGGTGCTGGTTTTTTAAATATAGTGGAACCCCAGTCATTTTTTCCCTGTATTTTTACAACCAGGACTGGCTCAAAGAGCCAGAGGCTGGTTATGCTTAGGAGATGGGACCCCACACAATTTTTTGGGGGGATTTTTAACTCTTTCTTCACTTCTCAGAATATACACAATGAAGCCCTGCACGGATCTCACAGATCCGGCTGGGATTCATTTGTGTTGAGTCCGGCAGTGTTTTACTAATCACTCCCGTAAAACACTGCCTGACATTACGAATTACATCGACATCAGTAAAAACGTAAATGCAGAATACGACGCATAGTAAATGAGACGTAAAAACCCCCCAAAAGTTGCAAAGTCACACTATCGATGTAATTCGTGTTTAATCTCCCTCCAAATCCCGACAATTACGAATCTTAGTAAATATACCCCTAGGTATAGGTTGGATGCGCAGTCGTCTGGGCGCCAATGGGTTACACTTTATTACCCAGCAACCCTCGAGCCTCCTGTTCCCTATATCCCGCCTCCCTGCCAGGGCCCACCAGGTTTTCAATTGGTGCTGGCAGGAGCACCATGAAGAGGAGCTAAGAAGCTCCAGGGTTACTTAAGAGCAGCGGTACAGGCGTCCATTGCATTCCCGGACTGTGCTCCATCACCTGGTGCCAGCGGCGGCAGCACTGGGGAGCGGGCTGGTGACTTCCGCTGCGGGACTCACAGGAGGCGCATACAGCTTCTGGAGCCTCGGAGTTAAAAAGAGGCTCCCCTGGTTAGACTTGGGGGGTCGTAGCAGCAGCAATCCACCCCAGCAAGGAGACAGCGGGGTGTGGGTGCAGTGAGGCATCAGGACACCTGTACTTTTTCACTAGACCACCATGGGCAGCGTGTGCAGACTCAGGCAGGAAGGTTAAGCACCCAAGGGGATGGGGGGTAGTGGTCTGCGGCCCCTCCCAGGTATGGGTCGTCGTGTCGACTCAGCTTAGGTCGACAGTCATTAGGTCGACCATGGAAGGTCGACATGCATTAGGTCAACAGGGTCATTAGGTCGACATGGTCATGAGATCGACATGTACTAGGTCGACAGGTCAAAAGATCGACATGGGTTTTTGGTGTCGTTTTCTTCGTAAAGTGACGGGGAACCCCAATTAGTACACCATGTCCCCTCACATGGCTCGCTTCATTCGCCATGCTTCGGGCAAGGTGCCTCGCTCCACTACCGCTGCGCTCGGCACTGGTTACCATTCCCAATTGTAGTCCACGTGGATCGTCAAGTATGAAAAAGTCCCCAAAATTTTAAAAAATCTGAAAAACTCATGTCGACCTCTTGACCTGTAGACCTAGTACATGTCTACCTAATGACCACATCGACCTATTGACCATGTCGACCAAATGCACGTCGACTTTCAGCGGTCGACCTATGACTGTTAACCTAAGCTGTGTCGAACTAACGACCGTATCCCCCCGTTCCTGAGCTTGCTTTAAACTAGGGGTTAACTGCCAGAGTCAGGAAGATTACTTCTCCCTCGGTTGGCCCCGTCCATATAACGCCGGGTGGCCATTTTAAAGAATTGCTGCTCTGGCTGGGGCTCAGTGAGGGAGGTTTGGACCTTGTCTCACCTATACCTGACTCCCTGAGCCTGGTCCTAGTTTATTTTATCCTGCCTGCATCAACAGGACAGTTGAGTATTACTGCCCACTATTGCTAATGCCGAGAGTATTGGTGGTCATTCCGAGTTGATCGCAGCCAGCAACTTTTTGCTGCTGGTGAGATCAACTAATCCCCGCCTATGGGGGAATGTATTTTAGCTTAGCAGGGCTGCGAACGCTTGTGGAGCCCTGCTTAGCTAAAAAAGTTTTGTGTAAAAGTAGACCAGCCCTGGACATACTTACCCTGTGCGACAATCTCAGCGATGATGGGGCCGGCTTTGACGCAAGATATCCGCCCTCCGTTCTCCTAGACACGCCTGTGTTTTCCTTACCACTGCCAGAAAACGTCCGCCAACGGACAGGTGACGCCCCGGAACGCCCTTCCTTCTGTCAATCTTCTTGCGGGCGCTGCTGCGACTGCTTTCTTTGTTTCCAGTGTCGTAGCCCAGCGACCCCTGTCGCCGGGCAACGACGCGCGTCCGCAATGCGCATGCCAGACCCATTCGCACCACAGCGAAGAACCGCTGCGTGCGAACGGGTCGGAATGACCCCCCATTGTGTGTGTGTTTGGTTTACTATATAGCCACTTATACAACCATAGGAACTACTGTGGGTTTGGGTCTGTCTGTGTGTTCACCTTTATACTGTACTTGCCTACTTTTAAAAACTAGGGCCCTCATTCCGAGTTGTTCGCTCGGAGTTTTTCATCGCATCGCAGTGAGAATTCTCTTAGTGCGCATGCGCAATGTTCGCACTGCGACTGCGCCAAGTAACTTTACTATGAAGAAAGTAAGTTTACTCACGGCATTTTCATCGCTCCGACGTTCGCATTGTGATTGACAGGAAATGGGTGTTATTGGGCGGATGCACGGCGTTTTAGGGGCGTGTGGCTGGAAACGCTACCGTTTCCGGAAAAAACGCAGGAGTGGCCGGAGAAACGGTGGGAGTGCCTGGGCGAACGCTGGGTGTGTTTATGACGTCAGCCAGGAACGAAAAGCACTGAACTGATCGCACAGGCAGAGTAAGTCTGAAGCTACTCAGAAACTGCTATCTCGTTTGTAATCGCAATATTGCGCGTACGTCGGTCGCAATTTTAAGAAGCTAAGATTCACTCCCAGTAGGCGGCGGCTTAGCGTGTGTAACTCTGCTACATTCGCCTTGCGAGCGAACAACTCGGAATGAGGGCCTAGTTTCAGGGAGATTGCAGATGTAAGCAGAGTGCAGTGTGTCACAGTCCACCCAAAAGTTGTGTCAAGCTCCACCTATGGGCGTATCTATTGCCAATAAGAGGTGAGTCCTGCAGTGGCAGGTGCACACTCCAGTGACTATAGGCAAATTAATATGTTTTAATCGTTTTGTCTCACTCAAAATGGCCCTCTCCATATGGGACCCAATCCCTAAAACATGGATTTTCAGGGGGCAGCATTTATAGTGAATCTAGCTTTTACAACAGACCTGATAACACACAGGGCTGTTTCTAGCCAATTTGGCTCCCAGTGCGAGATTTAAAAATGCGTCCCCCCCACATGACATGGAAAAAAATGTGCCCCCCCATCTAGAATTTTTTTTAAATCCTTGTTTAAAAAAAACGCGCGTGCTCCTGGCGAGGTGGCGTGGCCTCATTTAAATGGGTGTGGCTTCATTTAAATGGGCGTGGTCTCATCTGAAAAGACTACCTCGCAATCCAGTTTTTGACTCTGCTCCAACAGATCACGGCCACCATAGGAAAAAAAATTCTACCATATTAAGCCCCACACACAGTAATGCCCCTGCACCATATTATGCCACACACCGCAATGCCCTTGATACATTAAATCCCCACATTACGGCAGGCAAGAGTCCCCATTTTACAGATTACAGCAGGCAAGAGTCCCCATTTTACACAGTACGGCAGGCAAGAGTCCTCATTTTACACAGTACAGCAGGCAAGTGTCCCCATTTCACACATTACAGCAGGCAAGAGTCCCCATTTTACACAATGCAGCAGGCAAGAGTCCACATTTTACACATTAGGCAGGCAAGTGTCCCCATTTTACACATTACGGCAGGTGTCCCCATTTTACACATTATGGCAGGTGTCCCCATTTTACACATTATGGCAGGTGTCCCCATTTTACACATTATGGCACTCAGAGTGAGAGATTGAGAGAGACAGAGAGAGGTTATACTTACAGAGGCAATTCCCGCTCTTCGGCCCGCCTCACCAGTCGCTCCTTGCGCCGGCCGCCTCTCCCTCTTCTTAACTTGGTTCCCCCTCCTCCTCTGTACTCCGCTCGGGGGGGGGGGGGGGGGCAGAGTTTCGCAGAATGATGTGGTTGCACGGCTCGCCCTTCCCAAGAAACGACCCTGCTAACACACAACAAGTCTAAGCAATGCCAGACAACCCCCAAAATGAGCAGCATGGGCGGTGCAATGGTTGGCATTACTGCCTCACAGCACTGAGGTTGTGGGTTCCATTTGTATCATGGCCTCGTGTTGAATTTGTATATTCTCCCTGTGCTTGTGTGCATTTCCTCAAGGTACTGCGGTTTCCTCCCACAATACAAAAATATGCTGGTAGTATATTTAATTAGGCTCACAGTTAATTGGCTGTACATGTGTTTGCCTGTACATGTGGTAGGAAATATCGATTGTAAGCTCCACTGGGGCAGGGACTTACGTAAAACCAAATATTCTCTGTAAAGCGATAAAGCGATGCGTAATATGTGTGCTATATAAACTGTCCATAAAAAATAAAATAGAAAAAAAAAACCCAGCATTTAAATTTAAACATTACATCGGCCTACACAACCATTGAACAGCAATTTGACATAAAATAAATGCAAGGGACGACATAATCCATGTTTAGTACTATCCATGCTTGAAAACAGACCGTGACATCACATTTCTAAATTAACCCCCAAAACTATTAGATCACCTGTGCTCAAGCAAGACTATACTTAAAACATGGATTTCAGGGGACAGCATTTAAAGCTAGCTTTTACGAAAGATCTTCTAACACATGACAAGCCTAAACAATAGTGTAGACTAGAGCATCCCTATCCTAACCCTAAACATTAACCCTAATCAGTGGCACACTCAGGATTTCTAGATGGGGGTTTCCAAATGCAGTACACAATCTCCCACTCTGAGGAACTTTGGAACAATTGTGGGAGTCTGGGGGAGCGGTAGAAGAACCTAGTAAAGACCCTGGAAATTAATGTATACTGTATGGAATACAGTATTAATATTTAACACTATAGATTGTCTATAGTATAGGGTGTATCACACATTTAAATAATATAAATAAGTGGTCAGGAAAAAGATTAAACATACCAAAATAAATAAATACACAAATATAATAGAACCAGTCCTGCACTTTTTAAGCACACATTCTCCCACCTCATGGTAATGCTCCTGTCTTTTCTTCCTGGTAGCTACTCTCTTGTCCAGTGTACTGATTGAGGATTCACACAGCAAACTTGGTACAAGAAGATGCTACCACTGGGCATGTGCAGCAACTCTGCCCTGTCCCTTAAACTGCATTATGTGGTGGTAGCTCTAGTTATCGTATTATATACCATAGCTATTGTTTTCATAATTTGAGCCACTTGACAAGAGGAGGGGGGTTTCTGGTAGTGATGAGTGGGTTCGGTTTCTCGGAAACTGAACCCCTCCGATCTTCACCCATTTTACACGGGTCCGAGCCATACTCGGATTCTCCCGTATGGCTCGGGTAACCCGAGCGCGCCTGAACGTCATCATCCCGCTGTCGGATTCTCGCGAGATTCGGATTCTATATAAGCAGCTGCGCGTCGCCGCTATTTTCACTCATGCATTGGAGATGATAGGAAGAGGACGTGGCTGGCGTCCTCTCCGTTTATTGTTGAACTTTATTGCTTAATTGTGGGGAGTACTGGGGAGCAGCTGTATAATATTGGAGGAGTACAGTTCAGAGTTTTGCTGATCAGTGACCACCAGTTTTATCCGTTCTCTGCCTGAAAAAAATGCTCCATATCTGTGCTCAGTGTGCTGCACATATCTGTGCTCACACTGCTTAATTGTGGGGACTAGGGAGCAGCTGTATTATATAGCAGGAGTACAGTGCAGAGTTTTGCTGACAGTGACCACCAGTATACGTTGTCTGCCTGAAAAACACTCCATATCTGTGCTCAGTGTGCTGCTTTATTGTGGGGACTGGGGACCACCAGTATAATTAATATTATATAGGAGGAGTACAGTGCAGAGTGACCACCAGTATACTATATATAGCAGTACGACACGGAAGGCCACTGCTGTGCCTACCTCTGTGTCGTCATTAAGTATACTATCCATCTACATTCTATACCTGTGGTGCATTTTAGTTTTGCAGTTTGCTGACACAGTGACCACCAGTATACTATATATAGCAGTACGATACAGTAGGCCACTGCTGTGCCTACCTCTGTGTCGTCATTAAGTATACTATCCATCTACATTCTATATCTGTGGTGCATTTTAGTTTTGCAGTTTGCCGACACAGTGACCACCAGTATACTATATATAGCAGTACGATACGGAAGGCCACTGCTGTGCCTACCTCTGTGTCATCATTAAGTATATTATCATCTACATTCTATACCTGTGGTGCATTTTAGTTTTGCAGTTTGCCGACACAGTGACCACCAGTATACTATATATAGCAGTACGACACGGAAGGCCACTGCTGTGCCTACCTCTGTGTCGTCATTAAGTATACTATCCATCTACATTCTATACCTGTGGTGCATTTTAGTTTTGCAGTTTGCCGACACAGTGACCACCAGTATACTATATATAGCAGTACGATACGGAAGGCCACTGCTGTGCCTACCTCTGTGTCGTCATTAAGTATACTATCCATCTACATTCCATACCTGTGGTGCATTTTAGTTTTGCAGTTTGCCGACACAGTGACCACCAGTATACTATATATAGCAGTATGACACGGAAGGCCACTGCTGTGCCTACCTCTGTGTCGTCATTAAGTATACTATCCATCTACATTCTATACCTGTGGTGCATTTTAGTTTTGCAGTTTGCCGACACAGTGACCACCAGTATACTATATATAGCAGTACGATACGGAAGGCCACTGCTGTGCCTACCTCTGTGTCGTCATTAAGTATACTATCCATCTACATTCTATACCTGTGGTGCATTTTAGTTTTGCAGTTTGCCGACACAGTGACCACCAGTATACTATATGTAGCAGTATGACACGGAAGGCCACTGCTGTGCCTACCTCTGTGTCGTCATTAAGTATACTATCCATCTACATTCTATACCTGTGGTGCATTTTAGTTTTGCAGTTTGCCGACACAGTGACCACCAGTATACTATATATAGCAGTACGATACGGAAGGCCACTGCTGTGCCTACCTCTGTGTCGTCATTAAGTATACTATCCATCTACATTCTATACCTGTGGTGCATTTTTCCACACATTCCACACATTAAAAAATTAAATTCCACACATTAAAAAATGGAGAACAAAAATGTGGCGGGTAAAATAGGGAAAGATCAAGATCCACTTCCACCTCGTGCTGAAGCTGCTGCCACTAGTCATGGCCGAGACGATGAAATGCCATCAACGTCGTCTGCCAAGGCCGATGCCCAATGTCATAGTAGAGAGCATGTAAAATCCAAAAAACAAAAGTTCAGTAAAATGACCCAAAAATCTAAATTGAAAGCGTCTGATGAGAAGCGTAAACTTGCCAATATGCCATTTACGACACGGAGTGGCAAGGAACGGCTGAGGCCCTGGCCTATGTTCATGGCTAGTGGTTCAGATTCACATGAGGATGGAAGCACTCTCGCTAATAAAATGAAAAGACTTAAGCTGGCAAAAGAACAGCAAAGAACTGTGCATTCTTCGAAATCACAAATCCCCAAGGAGAGTCCAATTGTGTCGGTTGCGATGCCTGACCTTCCTAACACTGGACGGGAAGAGCTTGCGCCTTCCACCATTTGCACGCCCCCTGCAAGTGCTGGAAGGAGCACCCGCAGTCCAGTTCCTGATAGTCAAATTGAAGATGTCATGTTGAAGTACACCAGGATGAGGATATGGGTGTTGCTGGCGCTGGGGAGGAAATTGACAAGGAGGATTCTGATGGTGAGGTGGTTTGTTTAAGTCAGGCACCCGAGGAGACACCTGTTGTCCGTGGGACGAATATGGCCATTGACATGCCTGGTCAAAATACAAAAAAAAATCAGCTCTTCGGTGTGGAATTATTTCAACACAAATGCGGACAACAGTTGTCAAGCCGTGTGTTGCCTTTGTCAAGCTGTAATAAGTAGGGGTAAGGACGTTAACCACCTCGGAACATCCTCCCTTATACGTCACCTGCAGCGCATTCATCATAAGTCAGAGACAAGTTCAAAAACTTTGGATGACAGTGGAAGCAGTCCACTGACCACTAAATCCCTTCCTCTTGTAACCAAGCTCCTGCAAACCACACCACCAACTCCCTCAGTGTCAATTTCCTCCTTACCCAGGAAAGCCAATAGTCCTGCAGGCTATGTCACTGTCAAGTCTACGAGTCCTCTCCTGCCTGGGATTCCTCCGATGCATCCTTGAGTGTAACGCCTACTGCTGCTGGCGCTGCTGTTGTTGCTGCTGAGAGTCGTTCATCATCCCAGAGGGGAAGTCGGAAGACCACTTGTACTACTTCCAGTAAGCAATTGACTGTCCAACAGTCCTTTGCGAGGAAGATTAAATATCACAGCAGTCATCCTGCTGCAAAGCAGATAACTCAGGCCTTGGCAGCCTGGGCGGTGAGAAACGTGGTTACGGTATCCATCGTTAATTCAGAGGCAACTAGAGACTTGATTGAGGTACTGTGTCCACGGTACCAAATACCATCTAGGTTCCATTTCTCTAGGCAGGCGATACCGAAAATGTACACAGTCCTCAGAAAAAGACTCACCAGTGTCCTAAAAAATGCAGTTGTACCCAATGTCCACTTAACCACGGACATGTGGACAAGTGGAGCTGGGCAGACTCAGGACTATATGACTGTGACAGCCCACTGGGTAGATGTATTGCCTCCTGCAGCAAGAACAGCAGCGGCGGCACCAGTAGCAGCATCTCGCAAATACCAACTCGTTCCTAGGCAGGCTACGCTTTGTATCACCGCTTTCCATAAGAGGCACACAGCTGAACCTCTTACAGGGAACTGAGGAAGATCATCGCAGAATGGCTTACCCCAATTGGACTCTCCTGGGGACTTGTGACATCTGACAACGCCAGCAATGTTGTGCGTACATTACATCTGGGCAAATTCCAGCACGTCCCATGTTTTGCACATACATTGAATTTGGTGGTGCAGAATTATTTAAAAAACAACAGGGGCGTTCAAGAGATGCTGTCGGTGGCCCAAAGAATTGCGGGCCACTTTCGGCATTCAGGCACCGCGTACAGAAGACTGGAGCACCACCAAAAATTCCTGAACCTGCCCTGCCATCAACTGAAGCAAGAGGTGGTAACGAGGTGGAAGTCAACCCTCTATATGCTTCAGAGGATGGAGGAGCAGCAAAAAGGCCATTCAAGCCTATACATCTGGCCACGATATAGGAGGGGGAATGCACCTGACTCAAGCGCAGTGGAGAATGATTTCAACATTGTGCAAGGTTCTGCAACCCTTTGAACTTGCCACACGTGAAGTCAGTTCAGACACTGCCAGCCTGAGTCAGGTCATTCCCCTCATCAGGCTTTTGCAGAAGAAGCTGGAGACATTGAAGGAGGAGCTAAAACAGAGCGATTCCGCTAGGCATGTGGGACTTGTGGATGGAGCCCTTCATTCGCTTAACCAGGATTCACGGGTGGTCAATCTGTTGAAATCAGAGCACTACATTTTGGCCACCGTGCTCGATCCTAGATTTAAAACCTACGTTGTATCTCTCTTTCCGGCAGACACAAGTCTGCAGGGGTTCAAAGACCTGCTGGTGAGAAAATTGTCAAGTCAAGCGGAACGTGACCCGTCAACATTTGCTCCTTCACATTCTCCCGCAACTGGGGGTGCGAGGAAAAGGCTAAGAATTCCGAGCCCAGCCACTGGCGGTGATGCAGGGCAGTCTGGAGCGAGTGCTGACATCTGGTCCGGACTGAAGGACCTGCCAACGATTACTGACATGTCAACTACTGTCACTGCATATGATTCTGTCACCATTGAAAGAATGGTGGAGGATTATATGAGTGACCGCATCCAAGTAGGCACGTCAGACAGTCCGTACATATACTGGCAGGAAAAAGAGGCAATTTGGAGGCCCTTGCACAAACTGGCTTTATTCTACCTAAGTTGCCCTCCCTCCAGTGTGTACTCCGAAAGAGTGTTTAGTGCAGCAGCTCCCCTTGTCAGCAATCGGCATACGAGGTTACTTCCAGAAAATGTGGAGAAGATAATGTTCATTAAAATGAATTATAATCAATTCCTCCGTGGAGACATTCACCAGCAGTAATTGCCTCCAGAAAGTACACGGGAACCTAACATGTTGGATTCCAGTGGGGACGAATTAATAATCTGTGAGGAGGGGGATGTACACAGTGAAAGGGGTGAGGAATCGGAGGATGATGATGAGGTGGACATCTTCCCTCTGTTGAGCCAGTTTGTGCAAGGAGAGATTGATTGCTTCTTTTTTGGTGGGGGCCCAAACCAACCAGTCATTTCAGTCACAGTCGTGTGGCAGACCCTGTCACTGAAATGATGGGTTCGTTAAAGTGTGCATGTCCTGTTTATACAACATAAGGGTGGGTGGGAGGGCCCAAGGACAATTCCATCTTGCACCTCTTTTTTCTTTCATTTTTCTTTGCATCATGTGCTGTTTGGGGGCAATTTTTTTGAAGTGCCATCCTGCCTGACACTGCAGTGCCACTCCTAGATGGGCCAGGTGTTTGTGTCGGCCACTTGTGTCGCTTAGCTTAGTCACACAGCGACCTTGGAGCGCCTCTTTTTTTCTTTGCATCATGTGCTGTTTGGGGACTATTTTTTTGAAGTGCCATCCTGCCTGACACTGCAGTGCCACTCCTAGATGGGCCAGGTGTTTGTGTCGGCCACTTGTGTCACTTAGCTTAGCCATCCAGCGACCTCGGTGCAAATTGTACGACTAAAAATAATATTGTGAGGTGTGAGGTGTTCAGAATAGACTGGAAATGAGTGTAAATTATGGTAATTGAGGTTAATAATACTATGGGATCAAAATGACCCCCAAATTCTATGATTGAAGCTGTTTTTGAGGGTTTTTTGAAAAAAACACCCGAATCCAAAACACACCCGAATCCGACAAAAAGATTTCGGTGAGGTTTTGCCAAAACGCGTCCGAATCCAAAACACGGCCGTGGAACCGAACCCAAAACCAAAACACAAAACCCGAAAAATGTCCGGTGCACATCACTAGTTTCTCGGCAACCAGAACCCCCCCCCCCCCCCCCTGCATTTGCCTATGCTAATACCTCTGTGGTCCTAATACCCTAACCCAAATGTAATTCCAAACCTCTCCCTTACATAACCCCTAACCTAAATATCTAAACTAGGGGGCGGGTTAGGGTTAGGCTGTGGTGAAGGGGGTGGATCCTGATGATCAGCATGCCACTGTCGGTCTTCTGACCACCGGCATGGTAAGCACCGGGATCCCGTACCAAACCCATCCCTATAACTCTGAACCTATACTATAACACTGATCCTATACAATAGCACTAACACTATCCTTATAACACTGACCCTATACTGTAACACTGTCCCTATACTATAACACTGACACTGTCCCTATAACACTGACCCTATACTGTAACACTAACACTGTCCCTATAACACTGACCCTATACAATAACACTAACACTATCCTTATAACACTGACACTGTCTCTATAACACTGACCCTATACTGTAACACTGACCTTATACTATAACACTGACACTGTCCCTATAACACTGACCCTATACAATAACACTAACACTATCCTTATAACACTGACACTGTCTCTATAACACTGACCCTATACTGTAACACTGACCTTATACTATAACACTGACACTGTCCCTATAACACTGACCCTATACTGTAATACTGATACTATCCCTGTAACACTGACCCTATATTATAACACTGACACTGTCCATATAACTCTGACACTATCCCTATAACACTGACACTATCCCTATAACTCTAACCCTATATAAAAACACTTACACTGTACCTATACTGTAACACGGACACTGTCCCTATAACACTGACCCTATACTGTACCACTGACCGCTCGCTAGCAACTTTTTGCAGCGCTGCGATCAAGGTAAAACTCGGCAAAACTGCACATGCGTATGCACCGCAATGCGCATGCGCGTCGTATGGGTACAAAGAGGTACAAAGAGGATCGTTGCTGGGCGATGGATTTAACAAAGAATCCATTCGCACAGCCGATCGCAAGGTGATTGACAGAAAGAGGGCATTTATGGGTGTCAACTGCCCATTTTCTGGGAGTGCTTGGAAAAACTCAGGCGTGTCCAAGCGTTTGCAGGGCAGGTGTCTAACGTCAATTCCGGGACCAAAAAGACTGAAGTGATCGCAGCGGCTGAGTAAGTCCTGGGCTACTCAGAAACTGCAAAAAACTTTTTTGTGCCGTCGGCTGCAAAAGCGTTCGCACACTTGCAAAGCGAAAATACTCTCCCCCATAGGCAGCGACTATCTGATCGCAGCACAGCAAAAAGTTGCTAGCGAGCGATCAACTCGGAATGACACCCCATGTGCACTGCAGGGGAGGCAGATATAACATTTGCAGAGATAGTTAGATTTGGGTGGGTTATTTTGTTTCTGTGCAGGGTAAATACTGTCTGTTTTAATTTTACACTGCAATTTAGATTGCAGATTGAACACACCCCACCCAAATCTAACTCTCTCTGCACATGTTAAATCTGCCTCCCCTGCAGTGCACATGGTTTTGCCCGATTGCTAACAAACTTGCTGCTGCGATCAACTCAGAATTACCCCCATGGTTTTGCCCAACTGCTAACAAAGTTTCTGCTGCGATCAACTCGGAATTACCCCCATGGTTTTGTCCAACTGCTAACAAATTTGCTGCTGCGATCAACTCTGAATTAGGCCCACTGTCCCTATAACTCTGACCCTATACTATAACACTGACCCCATACTATATGTAACCCTTTGTCAGGTTGAATCCGGTTAATTTAGATCACACTGTAGTTACCTGATATCACTTGGTAGTGCCTCCACCCGGGCTTTGTTTTTTTTATGCTTGATAGCACTGGGTCAGCTCGGGAAAACCCAATCAGTTTGACTATAACTATATTAGCGATATGTTACTTACTTAATAATTCTCTGTCTTTTGTTCTCAGGAGTATACCAACCTCAGTTCAACTTTTCAGGTAAGTATTATACATCATACATTTATTTAAGAATCATGGAATTTACACATTACATGGAATGGATTATCCACGACATTACAAACTACCATATTATAGTATACCCCTTATATACAAGGTTTAATGCATGCAAATACAAAAATGTTACCTTGGTACCAAAATATTATAGGTTCAAAGTTAGTTGCTATTAAATACCCGGGTATTATACTAGTTAGTAAGTTTATGCAACAAGAGTTATCTTAAGTACTACTCTTATTGAATGATTATTCAATTTAGTTTACAGTATATAGGTATATCTTCAACGGCAGGTTGTCTATGTGGCCAAATCCATAGCTGAAGCTCAAGTAGTATCTCTCGGTGGGGAAAATATGAAGCTTCCCTGGTTCTATTGATGAGTGTTGATCCCTTGGTGTGAATAACACTTCTATCTATTTAAGTAGTGCACTACTTATATTAATATGTAGCAGTCTCCTCACGATGATTGGGGCATGTGACATCGGTATCACATCACTGAACCCCCTTTCCAAACTGTATCCTAACTGGAAAAGTGCATTTATTTAATATATCATCCGATGATAATCCAATATGCAGAGTGGTTGCCAAGATGAATATATATATTACTATTATACTCACTGCTACAGTCTATTCTAAAAAGAGTCAATAGAAATGTAACGGGGTATCTTGAATGATATTTCAAAGCTGCAATACTTCAGCTAATAATACTCTCTCTCTGTGCTTCACTGAGTAGATTTGCCTGCTACCACTTCAATTATATATATATATATATATATATATATATATATTCTGGAATTCATTAGGCTTATCCGGAGCGGACTATTACAATGCTTTTTTCAGATGTTGGTCGGAGGAAGGTATCTGTGTATCAGTATTACGCCTACCACAATGTAGAATTAGTCACTTACTTGCAAACAGTCACAAGCAATTCCAGGCGCAGTTATCATACTTGCTAAGGTATGGCTCCTATTTCAATCTGATACACTATCTATGTGAGAGGTGATAGTGAGCCTGCTAAATGTCCCCTGATCCCGGTTGTCACAGCTTCACCAATGTACCGGCATTATCAGCACTTACTGACAAAGAGGATATTTACTGAAGTCCCCTCCTGCTGGTGGGCGGCCTTACTCAATAGCCGATCCAATAATGCTGTCTCAGAGGCGGGCCCGGGGCGTCGCTTACTAGCTGGTGCCTCCGTGCTGTTTCACAGCACCTCCCCTCTGCTTCCAGAGCCCAGTCTGTCTCAGTGCTCCTTGACCATCCACAACACCCCAGGAGACGTGAGTCTGTTTTACCGGAGTATTTGTTCCTTAGTCCGGGCAGTCGCAGAGCTCCACTCTCCCGTCCGCTCTCCTCTCCGGCTCGTTACGCTTTCCCCGTCCGCTCTCCTCTCCGGCTCGTCACGCTCTCCCCGTCAAATCTTTCTACGCCACCAACCGCCGGTTTTTCTTGTCCCCGTGCTTCTCCTTGCTCGTGGTCACTCAGCCTTCATCTTGACCTCTCTTCCCGCTATCCTCACGAGCACACATATATATACATAGTCTGTCTAGGAGTCCACATCTCCCCTCAGCACCAGCTTCCACCATAACATTATATATATCAGTATTAATGAATATAAACAATCAATTGGTCACACTTACTTCTATCTATTTATTTTCTACTAAAGGACTAATAAATGCAACGATTAATGCATACGTAAAGCATTCCCTGTGAATACACTATCAAAGGGCTGTCCCATTAAACATTTAGGTGAATTATACAATATATATATATATATTCCATGAAATTGGACTTGGCACCCGTCATACCTCTGGGTTACATATAACACTGACACTGTCCCTATAACACTGACACTATACTATAACACTGACACTATCCCTATAACACTGACACTATACTGTAACACTGACACTATACTGTAACACTGACACTGTCCCTATAACTCTGACCCTATACTATAACACTGACACTGTCCCTATAACTCTGACTCTATACTATAACACTGACACTGTCCATATAACTCTGACACTATCCCTATAACACTGACACTATCCCTATAGCTCTGACCCTATACTATAACACTAACACTGTCCCTATAACTCTGACCCTATACTGTAATACTGATACTATCCCTGTAACACTGACACTGTCCCTATAACTCTGACCCTATACTTTTACACTGACACTGTCCTATAACTCTGACCCTATACTGTAATACTGATACTATCCCTGTAACACTGACACTATCCCTATAACTCTGACCCTATACTGTAATACTGATACTATCCCTGTAACACTGACACTGTCCCTATAACTCTGACCCTATACTATAACACTGACACTGTCCTATAACTCTGACCTATACTGTAATACTGATACTATCCCTGTAACACTGACACTGTCCCTATAACTCTGACCCTATACTATAACACTGACACTGTCCTATATCTCTGACCCTATACTGTAATACTGATACTATCCCTGTAACACTGACACTGTCCCTATAACTCTGACCCTATACTGTAATACTGATACTATCCCTGTAACACTGACACTGTCCCTATAACTCTGACCCTATACTATAACACTGACACTGTCCTATAACTCTGACCCTATACTGTAATACTGATACTATCCCTGTAACACTGACACTGTCCCTATAACTCTGACCCTATACTGTAATACTGATACTATCCCTGTAACACTGACACTGTCCCTATAACTCTGACCCTATACTATAACACTGACACTGTCCTATAACTCTGACCCTATACTGTAATACTGATACTATCCCTGTAACACTGACACTGTCCCTATAACTCTGACCCTATACTATAACACTGACACTGTCCTATAACTCTGACCCTATACTGTAATACTGATACTATCCCTGTAACACTGACACTGTCCCTATAACTCTGACCCTATACTGTAATACTGATACTATCCCTGTAACACTGACACTGTCCCTATAACTCTGACCCTATACTATAACACTGACACTGTCCTATAACTCTGACCCTATACTGTAATACTGATACTATCCCTGTAACACTGACACTGTCCCTATAACTCTGACCCTATACTATAACACTGACACTGTCCTATAACTCTGACCCTATAATGTAATTTGGACACTATCCCTATAACACTGACACTATCCCTATAACACTGACCCTATACTGTAATATTGACACTATCCCTATGACATTGACCCTATACTGTAACACTGGTAGTTCTCCTTCTAGGATGAGTGACCAATAATCACAGCAACACAGAAAGAGGTCTGTCAATAAACACTGGCTCATGTTGGTAACACACTGAGTTGATACTCAGCACCCACTTTGTTCCTTCTCTCCAGCCAAGCCATGCCCTCCATCCATGATGCAAGCTGCTTTATGTGATTTTCTTACATTTTAAATAGGTGACCACTGCTGTGCTGCTGCTGCCTCCTCCGCCACTGCCACCTCTGCCATGCACACAGCCTCTCCTTCCGCTGCTATGCAGCCACCGCTACCCATAATCCTGTCATAATTTAAGTAACACAATGTCATAGCCTATGCTGGCCCCACTCCTGCACTTCTGGACTGGCGCATGACAGGGAGATAGTGAGTGTACTTGCAGAAAGTTGGTGCCCACAGTGTGTGACCCTGTCCCAGTGCTTTCCCACCACCGGCTCCATGTTTACCTCATATCGCGGCCAGTGAAGACAGGGAGATAGTGGGTGACTAAGGAGGTAGGAGTGAAAGGTTGATGGTTAGGGACTAAGGCAGGGGTGACAGGGAGGTGGTGGGTGACTGATGAGGCAGGGGGACAGGGAGATAGTGGGTAACTGATGAGGCAGGGATGACAGGGAGATAGTGAGTGTGCTTGTAGAAAGATGGCACCCACAGTGTGTGACTGTCCCAGTGCTTTCCCACCACCGGTTCCCTACTTATATCATCTCACGGTCCTGGCTCTCTGTGGGCAGTGCAGCAGGGATGCAAACACATCTCGGGAGGCTGCAGCGGAAAGCAGTCGGGATGGAGAAGGCAGAGTCAGCAACAAAAATTTTGAATCCCGGCACACTGAGACCTCTGGCAGACGGCAGTTCCGGCTCCGATTAGGTGGCCCAGGGCACAACAGCAGGTACAGAACATGGAAGGGACGGCGGCGCAGCAAAAAGGGAAATTATGTTACATACTGTATATATATATATATATATATATATATATATATATATATACTGTGTGTGTGTGTGTATATATATATATATATATATATACACATACACACTGCTCAAAAAAATAAAGGGAACACTAAAACAACACATCCTACATCTGAATGAATGAAATATTATTGTTAAATACTTTGTTCTTTACATAGTTGAATGTGCTGACAACAAAATCACACAAAAATTATCAATGGAAATCAAATTTATTATCCCATGGAGGTCTGGATTTGGAGTCACACTCAAAATTAAAGTTGGAAAACACACTACAGGCTGATCCAACTTTGATGTAATGTCCTTAAAACAAGTAAAAATGAGGCTCAGTAGTGTGTGTGGCCTCCACGTGGCTGTATGACCTCCCTACAACGCCTGGGCATGCTCCTGATGAGGTGGCGGATGGTCTCCTGAGGGATCTCCTCCCAGACCTGGACTAAAGCATCCGCCAACTCCTGGAAAGTCTGTGGTGCAACGTGGAGTTGGTGGATGGAGCGATACATGATGTCCCAGATGTGCTCAATTGGATTAAGGTCTGGGGAACGGGCGGGCCAGTCCATAGCATCAATGCCTTCGTCTTGCAGGAACTGCTGACACACTCCAGCCACATGAGGTCTAGCATTGTCTTGCATTAGGAGGAACCCAGGGCCAACCGCACCAGCATATGGTCTCACAAGGGGTCTGAGGATCTCATCTCGGTACCTAATGGCAGTCAGGCTACCTCTGGCGAGCACATGGAGGGCTGTGCGGCCCACCAAAGAAATGCCACCCCACACCATTTCTGACCCACTGCCAAACCGGTCATGCTGGAGGATGTTGCAGGCAGCAGAACGTTCTCCTTGGCGTCTCCAGACTCTGTCACGTCTGTCACATGTGCTCAGTGAGAACCTGCTTTCATATGTGAAGCGCACAGGGCGCAAGTAGAGAATTTGCAATCTTGGGGGTATATTTACTAAGCTCCCGATTTTGACCGATTTGGTGTTTTTTGTTCAAAGTGTCATCTTGGGAATTTACTAAACTCAAATCTCGGCAGTGATGAGGGCATTCGTATTTTTTTTACGGCTGTGTTGTAAAAATACGGATGAATACACCAATGGTCAAACACGGCTGTTCAGGTATAGAACTCGGTCATTTACTATGCATTCGTATTTGAAATCTCTACCGTGAAAATGCATTTGCGGCCGTGAAGAAAACCAATTCGTAAAAAAATGCGGAAAATATATAGACCTGCTTTTGAGAAGCGTGTTTACATGTGTTTCCAATTCTACATTAATCACACCTGAATTTTTTGACCTTTAAAAGGGACCCAAGCACATTTTTCTAATCTCTCACTCTGAAATGGCTGCTGCCGTGTGTAGTACTGATTTCTTGTTTGCTGGGGGATACCTGAGACTGCTCCATGAGGCTACAATAAACCAGGGCCAGGAAACTGAAAATGGTCAGCAGGTTGTACAGGTGCCGCGGAGGCTGCGCAGGCCTAGTTTTTTTTAGGGGGTGTTTAAACTTGAACGCATTGGCTGATAACCAGGTCATACAGATGTTCTGGCTAAATAGAAACAACATTTTCCGTCTGTATGACCTTGTCAAACTGGACCTAGACCCTGAGACAGCACGCTCTCGCTCTGTCTCAGGCCTGCACAAACTCCTGGCTGTGTTGCACTTTATGAATACTGGTAGCTTCCAGGCTGTGACTGGCGATGTAATTGGTATCTCCCAGCCCACCTTTTCAAAATATTTCATTCAGGTGAGTTAAAACATACATACACGTCTATGTCTAAGTGGTGCTTCTGTTGTGTAATATAACACAGTATTGTATTTATTACAGGTCATGACACTCACCTTATATTTTGTAATGTCCACTCAGGTTTTGGATGTCTTGGATCCCCACATAGATGCCTCTACCTGCTTCCCTACCCTGGAGTCACAGTGGCATGCAGTCAGGGTAGCTTTCTATGAGCTTGCTGGCATGCCCAATGTGCTGGGTGCCATAGATCGCACACACGTTGAGCTGAGACCACCTAGGGGCACGCAATATATTTATACCAATAGACATCTGGGCCAATCCACTAATGTCCAGGTGGTTTGTGATGCAACTCTAAAAATTATGAGTGTTGATGTGGGTTACCCTGGCGGCTGCCATAACTCCTTCTTCCTCAGTCAGTCATCCCTTTTTGATAAGTTTGATGCCGGACAAATGCCTGATGGCTGGCTGCTGGGTATGTTCCAAGTGTGTTGTGTGTATCTGTGGTAACTTCAACCTCGTCATTATGGGTTTTTTATTCCATAAACCACAGGTCCTAATGTTGCCTATATCTGTCGTTCAGGTGATGGTGGTTATGGCTGCTACTCTTGGCTCCTTACTCCATTGTCCCAACCTGATTCTCCTGCTGAACACAATTATAATAATGCACATAAGTCTACGCGGAATGTGATAGAAAGATGTTTTGGGGTGCTGAAATCTAGGTTTCGGTGTCTGGATAAGTCTGCAGGGCTTTTGTTGTATAGTCCCTCAAAGGTGACTAGGATTGTGTTCTGCTGCTGTTTTCTTCATAACATGTGTTTGCGCCAACATCTGCCACATGTTGGTGATGAAGAAAACAGTCAGCAAGCAGGTGAGTTAGAAACATCTGGTGACAGTGTGAGTACAGATGTAGGGAGGCAGGTAAGGCAAGAAGTGATTCTGCGTTATTTTACCGGTAAGTATTATTTATTCATAATTAACCTTGCCTAACACCAATTATAAAATGTTTGATAGGTCTGAATTCTGTTTGTGTTGCGTTATTGTTTGTTATTTCTCATGTTGTTTACAGTTAGGCAATAAAATGTAAAACTTACACTGTCACTCATTAACAAATGAAACATTACACATATTGCGTATGATTAATTTATTACCTTAAACTCAGGCATTTTGAGTGAATCAATTAAATAATTTGTAATTTAAAAATACCATACTGTAGTTGTTGCTGCAGCCTTGATCATTTCTTTGTTTTTTGTTTGCTGAGTGCAGAGGATTGGGATGGTTCATTGGTCCTGGTTCTGCTGGATCATCTTACTGGGGAGGTAACTGGGGTCTGGCTTGGTGTGGTTGTTCCTGAGCTTGAGCTTAGTTGGTGGAATGCCAACACATTTAGGCTTTGGCTCAGGTTGTTGAGGCTTGCTGTGAGTTGTGTAGTTGCGGCAGTGTTGTTGGCAATTATTCAGGAGAAGCTTTCGTTTATTAATTGGTTATGTTGTATAATTTGTATGAGGGCTTGTTGCTGCCGCTGTTGGTCATCCATAATTCTTTGTAAATTTGTGTGCATTTGGCTGTTGTCTGCCCTCAGTCTAGGCAGATGATGGGGCAGACTGGCAAGGTATTGGCTGTGGGTGTTCAGACAGGCATAGTGTTGCGCCTGTTGTGTGGCCAAACTGGACCAAAACTCTGGGCCCATTTGTGGCTGGGGTGGTGTTGGGCTCAATTGGGGGCTGTGGGATGTTTGGGGTGGTTGGGTTATGTCCTGCAGCGTGGTTGGCTGGTTTGGATCAATCGCTTGCAGGTGTAGTGTGTACGATTCCTGCAAGTCAGTTTCCTGCTTGGTATCCTCGGGCATGATGGGTGGTTCTGTATGGGGTTGAAGACAGCCACTATTTAGTCAATATTTCTCTGACGTCCTAGTGGATGCTGGGGACTCCGTAAGGACCATGGGGAATAGACGGCTCCGCAGGAGACTGGGCACATATAAAGAAAGATGTAGGACTATCTGGTGTGCACTGGCTGCTCCCCCTATGACCCTCCTCCAAGCCTCAGTTAGATTTCTGTGCCCGGCCGAGCTGGATGCACACTAGGGGTTCTCCTGAGCTCCTAGAAAGAAAGTATAGTTTAGGTTTTTTATTTTACAGTGAGACCTGCTGGCAACAGGCTCACTGCAACGAGGGACTAAGGGGAGAAGAAGCGAACCTACCTAAGTGGTGGTAGCTGGGGCTTCTTAGGCTACTGGACACCATTAGCTCCAGAGGGATCGCACACAGGACCCGACCTCGTCATCCGTTTCCGGAGCCACGCCGCCGTCCCCCTTACAGAGCCAGAAGCAAGAAGGTCCGGAAAATCGGCGGCTGAAGACTTCTGTCTTCTCCAAGGTAGCGCACAGTGCTGCAGCTGTGCGCCATTGCTCCTCATGCACACCACACACTGCGGTCACTGATGGGTGCAGGGCACTGGGGGGGGGCGCCCTGAGCAGCAATAAATAACACCTTGGCTGGCAAACTGACACCATATATAGCCCCAGGGGCTATATAAGTGTAAAAATACCCCTGCCAGAATTATTAAAATAGCGGGAGAAAGCCCGCCGAGAAAGGGGCGGAGCCATCTCCCTCAGCACACTGGCGCCATTTTCCCTCACAGTTCCGCTGGAAGGATCGCTCCCTGGCTCTCCCCTGCAGTCCTGCACTACAGAAAGGGTAAAAAAGAGAGGGGGGGGGGGCACAGAATTAGGCGCAGTATAGTAATATAATGCAGCTATAAGGGAAAACACTCTTTATAGGTGATATCCCTGTGGTATATAGCACTCTGGTGTGTGCTGGCATACTCTCCCTCTGTCTCCCCAAAGGGCTTTGTGGGGTCCTGTCCTCCGTCAGAGCATTCCCTGTGTGTGTGCTGTGTGTCGGTACTGCTGTGTCGACATGTATGATGAGGAAAATGACGTGGAGGCGGAGCAAATGCCTGTGAATGTGATGTCACCCCCTGCGGGGTCGACACCTGTGTGGATGGACTTATGTAAGGAATTACGTGACAGTGTCAACTCCTTACATAAAAGGTTTGACGACATAGGACAGCCGGCTACTAAGCTTGTGCCTGTTCCAGCGTCTCAAATGTCATCAGGGGCTTTAAAACGCCCGCTACCTCAGATGGCAGACACAGATGTCGACACGGATACCGACTCCAGTGTCGACGACGATGAGACTAGTGTACCCTCCAATAGATCCACCCGTTACATGATTGAGGCAATGAAAAATGTATTACACATTTCTGATAATACCCCAGGTACCACAAAAAGGGTATTATGTTTGGTGAGAAAAAACTACCAGTAGTTTTTCCTGCATCTGAGGAATTAAATGAGGTGTGTGAGGAAGCGTGGACTTCCCCCGATAAGAAATTGATCATTTCTAAACGGTTATTGGCAGCGTACCCTTTCCCGCCAGAGGATAGGTCACGTTGGGAAACACCCCCTAGGGTAGATAAAGCGCTGACACGTTTATCAAAAAAGGTGGCACTACCGTCTCCGGATACGGCCGCCCTAAAGGAACCTGCTGATAGAAAGCAGGAAACTACCCTAAAAGCTATATACACACACACGGGCATTATATTGAGACCAGCTATTGCATCGGCATGGATGTGCAGTGCTGCAGCTGCGTGGTCAGATTCCCTGTCGGATAATATTGATACTATGGATAGGGACAATATTTTGCTGCCAATAGAACATATAAAAGACGCAGTCTTATACATGCGTGATGCACAGAGGGATATATGCCGGCTAGCATCAAAAATAAGCACTATGTCCATTGCCGCCAGGCGGGGGTTATGGACTCGGCAATGGTCAGGTGATGCCGACTCGAAACGGCACATGGAAGTTTTGCCCTATAAGGGGGTGGAACTGTTTGGGGATGGTCTTTCAGACCTCGTTTCCAAAGCTACTGCTGGGAAATCGACTTTTTTGCCACAGGCTACCCCACAACAAAAGAAAGCACCGTATTATCAGGTACAGTCCTTTCGGCCCCAGAAAAGCAAGAGAGCTAGAGGCTCATCCTTTCTGCCGAGAAGCAAAGGTAGAGGGAAAAAGCTGCAGCACACAGCTAGTTCTCAAGAGCAGAAGTCCTCCCCTGTGTCCGGTAAGTCCACAGCATGACGCTGGGGCTGCTCAGGCGGACCCGGGTACAGTGGGGGCCCGTCTCAGAAATTTCAGCGCACAGTGGGCTCTCTCACAGGTGGATCCCTGGGTCCTTCAAGTAGTATCTCAGGGGTACAGGCTGGAATTCGAGACGTCTCCCCCCCCCCGCCGTTTCCTAAAATCTGCCTTACCGGCAACTCCCTCTGCCAGGGAGGCAGTGTTGGTGGCTATTCAAAAACTGTATTCACAGCAAGTGATTGTCAAGGTAACCCTCCTTCAACAAGGAAAGGGTTACTATTCCACAATGTTTGTGGTACCGAAACCGGACGGTTCGGTGAGACCCATCTTAAATTTAAATCCTTGAACACTTATATCAAAAGATTCAAGTTCAGGATGGACTCGCTCAGGGAAATTATTGCGAGCCTGGACGAGGGGGATTACATGGTCTCCCTGGACATCAAGGATGCGTACCTGCATGTCCCCATTTACCCTCCTCACCAGGAGTACCTCAGATTTGTGGTACAGGACTGTCACTATCAGTTCCAGACGCTGCCATTTGGGTTATCCACGGCACCGAGGGTCTTTACCAAGGTAATGGCCGAAATGAGGATACTCCTTTGCAAGAAGGGAGTTTTAATTATCCCGTACTTGGACGATCTCCTGATAGAGGCGAGGTCCAAGGAACAGTTGGTAGTGGGGGTAGCACTTTCTCGGGAAGTGCTGCAACAGCACGGCTGGATTCTCAATATTCCAAAGTCACAGCTGGTCCCGACGACACGTCTTCTGTTCCTGGGAATGATTCTGGACACAGACCAGAAAAAAGTGTTTCTTCCTGTGGAAAAAGCCGAGGAGTTGTCATCTCTAGTCAGAAACCTCCTAAAACCAGGACAGGTGTCGGTACATCAATGCACACGAGTCCTGGGAAAAATGGTAGCTTCGTACGAAGCGATTCCATTTGGAAGGTTCCACGCAAGAATTTTCCAGAGGGACCTGTTGGACAAATGGTCCGGGTCCCATCTCCAGATGCAGCAGCGGATAACACTGTCGGCAAGGACCAGGGTGTCGCTGCTGTGGTGGCTGCAGAGGGCTCATCTACTAGAGGGCCGCAGATTCGGAATACAGGACTGGGTCCTGGTGACCACGGATGCCAGCCTTCGGGGCTGGGGTGCAGTCACACAGGGAAGAAATTTCCAAGGACTGTGGTCAAATCAGGAGATTTCAATTCACATAAATATTCTGGAGCGAAGGGCCATTTACAATGCCGTAAGCCAAGCAAGGCCCCTGCTTCAGAATCAGCCGGTACTGATCCAATCAGACAACATCACGGCGGTCGCCCATGTAAACAGACAGGGCGGCACAAGAAGCAGGAGGGCAAAGGTAGAAACCACAAGGATTCTCCGATGGGCGGAAAATCACGTGTTAGCACTGACAGCAGTGTTCATTTCGGGAGTGGACAACTGGGAAGCAGACTTCCTCAGTGTCAGGTCCGGGTGTTTTTGTGAATCCGTTAACCTGGAACCAACCACAGGTGTAGGTGCTGGGGTATGAAGAAAACAGGGAGGACGAAGGAAGTTCCGTTTCATATATTTATTAAAGTAACAATTCAGTAAGGAGTTAAATGACTAGTTGTTAATCATCATTATACTGAAGTATTGCAGGAATGACAGAAATAATATGCAAGAGAAAACTCAGAAATAAATAAAAGAAATGTTCATGGAAACATATGCAAAAACAAGCTGAAGAATAAATGTTGAATTGTCCAAATATAAACAGGCTTTGATGCTGAACTGTAGATTGTGTTTAACTGGTTAATGCAGACATGGAGAATTAACTGTAAGAATTTGTAATGGAGTTTTAAGAGTTAACTGAGAGACTGTGAAGAATTATCCTTGTAATGACAACATAGAAAAAGTACTGAATTGGGTTACTTGCGGGTTCCGGAGATCACTGTGAAACTGTAGTAGATGGCAAGGTGATGAATGGGTTAAATGCAGAGTTGAACAAACGAACAGCTGAGGGAATTGGAATCCTCCAGACTTTGTATGATAGGCAGACAGACAAGGTAACCTCATGCAGGACACTGGGAATCCAAGTATTTCCAATAGGTGTGCAATTGACTGATAGCACAATGGAGAGCCGGTAGATCTTTGGCAGTGAAGGCTGCAAAACGGACCTCTGGGAACGGAGGCGATATCTGGACCACGGGAATCACACAGGAATGCACGGAGAGAGTTCAGAGCTAGAGTACAGCTTTGATACAACAAAGCACTGGCCCAGAGTGACATAATCCCAGCCTACTTAAAGGCAGCACAAGCACGGGATTGGCTTACACCTGCCCACAGGTGTTTTCACAAGTGCTCAGTATTAGCTATTTGGTCTCCAACATGGCCACCTCCTATACAGCAGACACACCGCAGTGCCTTAGGCCATTTGGTCCCCGCACTCACAGTTCCCAGACTCTGCATTACCTGTGCCATTGATCACGCCGTGTCCCCACACGGGCGCACAGCACCGCGAGCAACCGCACTGGCAACGGATGAACCCCAGAACCCGCAAAGGTGAGAGACCGGTTCGTGACAGTACCCCCTCTTCTACGGGTGGTCTCCGAACACCTTTGAACCTTGTCAGGACTTTGAGAAGTATTTCTGTACCAGTCTTGGAGCATGAACATCTTCAGAGAAAACCCAGGATCTCTCCTCCGGGCCGTAACCCTTCCAGTCGACCAGAAACTGTAAACGTCCAAATCGGGAACGTGAGTCCACAATCTCTTTAACTTCAAATTCCTCGTTCTGCAAAGAGTGAACTTTAGGAGATTTGGACTGGGTAGTACGGAACTTATTGAGAATCAAAGGCTTCAGTAAAGATGTATGAAAGGCGTTAGGAATTCTCAAAGACGGTGGCAGCTTGACTTTGTATGACACAGGGTTGAGTACCTTTACAATGGGAAATGGACCAATAAACCTGGGAGCAAATTTCTTAGAAGGAACTTTGAACTTGAGATTGCGCGTAGAAATCCAAACTTGGTCTCCCACTTTGTAATTCGGTACAGCTTTACGTTTTCTATCTGCAAAAGATTTATAACGAGCGGAAGTTTTGACCAAGGACTTACGTACACAACTCCAGATGCTAGATAGACGTTGAAGCTCTTGATCTGCTGCTGGGACCTCTAGGGCTGGCAATGGATGAAACTCTGGCACACGAGGATGAAAGCCGAAGTTAATATAAAAGGGCGTAGATTCTGAAGATGAATGGAAGAGATTATTATGAGCAAATTCTGCCAATGGAAGGTAGTCAACCCAGTCATCCTGAGAGGACGATATATATAGCCGGAGAAATGTTTCAAGGTCTTGGTTGACTCTCTGTTTGTCCATCTGTCTGAGGATGATATGCAGAAGAAAAGTTCAACTTGACATTTAAAGATGAACAAAGCGACCTCCAAAACTTGGCCACAAACTGTGTTCCCCGATCAGAAACAATTTCTCGAGGAAGGCCATGCAACTTGAAGATTTCAGAGATGAACAATCTGGCTAGTAAAGGGGCTGATGGTAACCCAGTTAATGGAATGAAATGTGCCATTTTCGAAAATCGATCCACTATCACCCAAATGGTATTTCGCCCTTTTGATGGTGGTAGATCGGTCACGAAATCCATTGAGATATGAGTCCATGGTTGTTTGGGTATGGATAGTGGATGTAACAAACCTGGTGGAGAACTTCTTGGACTCTTATGTTGGGCACATTTAGGACATGCTGCTATAAACTCTTGGACATCGGCTTTGAGACGTGGCCACCAATAAGACTGTTGAATAAACTTGAGAGTCTTTAGAACCCCAGGATGACCCATGAAGGAAGAGGAGTGAGCCCAGGTAAGCAGCCGTTTTCGAAGACTTGTGGCGACAAAGGTCTTGCCAGGCGGAGGAACTGGAGAGGTTCGAGTCATTAAAAAGGACCTAGGATTCACAATGGCTTGATTCGTGGTAGCATCATTTAATTCAGAAGAAGCAAAGGACCGGGAAAGGGCATCTGCCTTTTTGTTCTGAGACCCTGGACGATAGGTGAGTTTGAAATCAAATCGTGAGAAGAAAAGCGCCCATCGAGCTTGTCGTGGATTCAAACACTGAGCTGACTGCAGATACAGAAGATTCTTATGATCAGTATAAACTGTAATGCGATGTTGAGCTCCTTCTAGAAGGTATCTCCACTCCTCAAATGCCAACTTGATGGCAAGTAACTCTTGCTCACCGATTGCATAATTACGTTCTGCCGGGAGGAACTTACGGGAGAAATATCCGCAGGGATGGACCTTTTTATCTTCAAAGACTTGTGACAACACAGCTCCTACTGCTTCTGTAGATGCATCCACCTCTAGTAGAAAGGGACGATTCAGATCAGGCTGTCGAAGAATGGGGGCTGACACAAAGGCTTGCTTTAAATCAGAGAAGGCTTTGATTGCTTCTGAAGACCAGTTCGTAGGATTTGCTCCCTTACGAGTTAGGGCTGTGATGGGAGCAGCTAACGTGGAATAATTCTTAATGAATCTCCTATAGAAATTAGCAAAGCCGAGAAATCGCTGAATCCCCTTGAGAGTTGTAGGAGTGGACCAATCTCGGATAGCTTGTACCTTACCGGGATCCATACATAGCTCTGATCCAGAAATGATGTAACCAAGGAACGGTATGGAAGATACTTCAAAAGTGCACTTCTCTAACTTACAATAAAGTTGATTTTTTCTCAGACGTGTCAGTACCTCTTTAACTTGGTGACGGTGAGACTTTATATCCCTAGAGAATATTAGGATATCATCCAGGTACACTACTAGACACTTGTAGAGAAGATCACGAAAAAGTTCATTCACATAGCTTTGAAAAACTGCAGGTGCATTACAAAGACCGAAAGGCATTACAAGGTATTCGTAATGCCCATCCCGGGTATTAAAAGCAGTCTTCCACTCGTCCCCTTCTCGGATGCGGATTAAATTGTAGGCCCCTCGGAGATCCAGTTTAGTAAACACAGTAGCTCCTTTTACCCGGTCAAATAATTCTGGAATTAAGGGTAATGGATACTTGTTTTTCACAGTGATCTCATTGAGTCCACGGTAATCTATGCATGGTCGTAACCCACCGTCCTTCTTCTTAACGAAAAAGAATCCGGCTCCTGCAGGTGAAGAAGATGGTCTGATAAATCCTTTGGTTAGATTTTCTTGTATATAATCAGACATAGCTTGCGTCTCTGGGATGGATAGCGGATAAATTCGTCCCCTAGGAGGTGTTTTACCCGGAACCAGGACAATTGGGCAGTCCCATTTGCGATGAGGAGGTAGAGAGTCTGCTGCTTGTTTACTGAAAACATCCGCAAAGGATTGATACACCGGAGGTAGGTCGGGAAGGCTGATTGACCGGAGAGGTACAATTGAGGCTAAACAGTCCTTGGTACAAGGTTTACCCCATGAAAGGACTTCCATGGTTTGCCAATTAAGTTGAGGGTTATGTTTCTGCAGCCAAGGTAAACCAAGTATCACATCTTGAGAGGCTTTGGGAATCACGTAGAAGGAGAGGTATTCGGAATGGAGCACACCAACTTTCATCTTGAGACATACGGTTCGATGAGTAATTATACCATCTGGAATTCGACTTCCATCCACTGCTGTAACGGCAACTGCTGCTTCCAGAGGCATGGTTTGAACTTTGAACCGCATGACAAAGGCTGAGGAGATGAAGTTCTCGGCTGCCCCAGAATCTAGGAGAGCTGAAACTTTCACTGTAGAACTTGGAACTTCTAATTGAATAGACAAGGTCGGCTCTTTCCCAGAACGTGATTCTAGAGTAACTCCTAGCTTAACCTCTCTTGAATAAGCTAGGAGCGAGAGTTTCCCGGTCGGAGTTTGCAGAATTTAACTAAGTGTTCAGAGGACCCACAGTACATGCAGAGGTTACCCTGTCGACGACGAAGTCGTTCCTCTTCTGTGAGGCGAGAGCGCCCAATCTGCATAGGTTCGTCTGTCGTTACCGGAGACTGTGATGAAGAATCTTGTCGAGGCCTAGGATGATAACGTGGACTAGATCGCTCTGCCCTGGATTTCTCTAAACATCGCTCCCTGTAGCGTAGGTCAAGTTTGTTACAGAGAGAAATCAATTCATCCAGTTTAGTTGGCACATCCCGGATAGTTAAATCGTCCTTGATTCTCTCAGAAAGTCCATTCCAAAACGCGGCGATCAGGGCCTCCTCATTCCAGTTTAACTCTGAAGACAACGTGCGAAACTGAACAATATATTGATTGACGGGACGTAAACCTTGACGTAGACGGAGAATCTCCAAAGATGCTGAGGTGGTCCTGCCGGGTTCGTCAAAGATTCTCCGGAAAGAAGATACAAACTCTTTGTAATTAGAGAGGATAGGATCACCTCTCTCCCATAATGGTGATGCCCACTCCAGAGCCTGACCGGAGAGGAGGGCAATAATATATGCGACTTTAGAACGAGCTGATGGGAAACTGGCGGACATCAGTTCGAACTGGATCTCGCATTGATTCAGGAATCCCCTGCAAAGTTTTGGAGTTCCGTCAAACTTACTCGGAGAGGGTAACTGCAAGCGGGACGTAGGCAGCATCACAGGAGAAGCTGTAGTGGTAACTGGGACTACCGGAGTTGGAATCTGGACTTGAGACGTTTTAATTGCTGTATGAAGAGTCTCTAAACGGTCTGCCATAGTTTGCATAAACTGCACTATTTGTGTCTGTATAGACTCCTGGTTTTCCAGACGGGAAAGGATATTTGACGTAGCACCGCCTCCTGCGAATTGGTCACTTGACGGATCCATGTGGCCAGTGCTTACTGTCAGGTCCGGGTGTTTTTGTGAATCCGTTAACCTGGAACCAACCACAGGTGTAGGTGCTGGGGTATGAAGAAAACAGGGAGTACGAAGGAAGTTCCGTTTCATATATTTATTAAAGTAACAATTCAGTAAGGAGTTAAATGACTAGTTGTTAATCATCATTATACTGAAGTATTGCAGGAATGACAGAAATAATATGCAAGAGAAAACTCAGAAATAAATAAAAGAAATGTTCATGGAAACATATGCAAAAACAAGCTGAAGAATAAATGTTGAATTGTCCAAATATAAACAGGCTTTGATGCTGAACTGTAGATTGTGTTTAACTGGTTAATGCAGACATGGAGAATTAACTGTAAGAATTTGCAATGGAGTTTTAAGAGTTAACTGAGAGACTGTGAAGAATTATCCTTGTAATGACAACATAGAAAAAGTACTGAATTGGGTTACTTGCGGGTTCCGGAGATCACTGTGAAACTGTAGTAGATGGCAAGGTGATGAATGGGTTAAATGCAGAGTTGAACAAACGAACAGCTGAGGGAATTGGAATCCTCCAGACTTTGTATGATAGGCAGACAGACAAGGTAACCTCATGCAGGACACTGGGAATCCAAGTATTTCCAATAGGTGTGCAATTGACTGATAGCACAATGGAGAGCCGGTAGATCTTTGGCAGTGAAGGCTGCAAAACGGACCTCTGGGAACGGAGGCGATATCTGGACCACGGGAATCACACAGGAATGCACGGAGAGAGTTCAGAGCTAGAGCACAGCTTTGATACAACAAAGCACTGGCCCAGAGTGACATAATCCCAGCCTACTTAAAGGCAGCACAAGCACGGGATTGGCTTACACCTGCCCACAGGTGTTTTCACAAGTGCTCAGTATTAGCTATTTGGTCTCCAACATGGCCACCTCCTATACAGCAGACACACCGCAGTGCCTTAGGCCATTTGGTCCCCGCACTCACAGTTCCCAGACTCTGCATTACCTGTGCCATTGATCACGCCGTGTCCCCACACGGGCGCACAGCACCGCGAGCAACCGCACTGGCAACGGATGAACCCCAGAACCCGCAAAGGTGAGAGACCGGTTCGTGACACTCAGCAGGCACGACCTCCACCCGGGAGAATGGGGACTTTATCCAGAAGTCTTCCAAATGCTGGTAAACCGTTGGGAAAGACCACAGGTGGACATGATGGCGTCCCGCCTCAACAAAAAGCTAAAAAGATATTGTGCCAGGTCAAGGGACCCTCAGGCGATCGCTGTGGACGCTCTAGTAACACCGTGGGTGTACCAGTCGGTTTACGTGTTTCCTCCTCTGCCTCTCATTCCCAAGGTACTGAGAATAATACGAAGGCGAGGAGTGAAAGCTATACTCGTGGTTCCGGATTGGCCAAGAAGAGCTTGGTACCCGGAACTTCAAGAGATGCTTTCAGAGGACCCATGGCCTCTACCGCTCAGGTGGGACCTGCTGCAGCAGGGGCCCTGCCTGTTCCAAGACTTACCGCGGCTGCGTTTGACGGCATGGCGGTTGAACACCGGATCCTGAAGGAAAAAGGCATTCCGGAGGAAGTCATCCCTACCCTGATCAAAGCCAGGAAGGATGTCCCTGCAAAACATTATCACCGCATTTGGCGGAAATACGTTGCTTGGTGTGAGGCCAGGAAGGCCCCAACAGAGGCATTTCAACTGGGTCGATTCCTGCTTTTTCTGCAAGCAGGGGTGACGTTGGGCCTCAAATTGGGGTCCATTAAGGTCCAGATTTCGGCTCTGTCGATTTTCTTCCAGAAAGAACTGGCTTCACTGCCTGAAGTTCAGACTTTTGTCAAAGGAGTTCTGCATATTCAGCCTCCTTTTGTGCCCCCAGTGGCACCTTGGGATCTCAATGTGGTTTTGGAGTTCCTGAAATCACATTGGTTTGAGCCACTTAAGACTGTGGATTTGAAATATCTCACGTGGAAAGTGGTCATGCTGTTGGCCCTGGCTTCGGCCAGGCGTGTGTCAGAATTGGCGGCTTTGTCCTGTAAAAGCCCTTATCTGATTTTCCATATGGATAGGGCAGAGTTGAGGACTCATCCTCAGTTTCTCCCGAAGGTGGTATCAGCTTTTCACTTGAACCAGCCTATTGTGGTGCCTGCGGCTACTAGGGATTTGGAGGATTCCAAGTTACTGGACGTAGTCAGGGCCCTGAAAATTTATGTTTCCAGGACGGCTGGAGTCAGGAAAACTGACTCGCTGTTTATCCTGTATGCACCCAACAAGCTGGTTGCTCCTGCTTCTAAGCAGACTATCGCGCGCTGAATTTGTAGCACTATTCAGCTTGCACATTCTGCGGTGGGACTACCGCAGCCTAAATCTGTAAAAGCCCATTCCACAAGGAAGGTGGGCTCATCTTGGGCGGCTGCCCGAAGGGTCCCGGCTTTACAACTTTGCTGAGCTGCTATTTGGTCAGGGGCAAACACGTTTGCAAAATTCTATAAATTTGATACTCTGGCTGAGGAGGACCTGGAGTTCTCTCATTCGGTGCTGCAGAGTCATCCGCACTCTCCCGCCCGTTTGGGAGCTTTGGTATAATCCCCATGGTCCTTACGGAGTCCCCAGCATCCACTAGGACGTCAGAGAAAATAAGAATTTACTCACCGGTAATTCTATTTCTCGTAGTCCGTAGTGCATGCTGGACGCCCATCCCAAGTGTGGATTGTCTGCAATACTTGTAAATAGTGATTGTTACACAAATCGGGTTGTTATTGCGAGCCATCTGTTCAGAGGCTTCGTTGTTATCATACTGTTAACTGGGGTTCCTATCACAAGTTATACGGTGTGATTGGTGTGGCTGGTATGAGTCTTACCCGGGATTCAAAATCCTTCCTTATTGTGTCAGCTCTTCCGGGCACAGTGTCCTAACTGAGGCTTGGAGGAGGATCATAGGGGGAGGAGCCGGTGCACACCAGATAGTCCTAAATCTTTCTTTAGATGTGCCCAGTCTCCCGCGGAGCCGTCTATTCCCCATGGTCCTTACGGAGTCCCCAGCATCCACTACGGACTACGAGAACTAGAATTACCGGTGAGTAAATTCTTATTTTAGCATTGTTTTTTTTTATAGCTTTACGTCAACTTGCATTACTTCATAATATTCATGTTGTAAATGATAAATAGATTGTAGGCTAAACTTAACAATTTAGGTCACCTTTTTGTAGAAATATGTGGCTTCTTACGTTCCCTACTCAGTTCAAAAATTGTTTAAGGGAATTGTTGGACTCTGAGCCATAATTAATGTGCTAACACGAAGAACTCTAACAAATACAAATTACTACATTTACATATTGTGTATGAAGCTTACTTTTGTAAAACACACACAATCCATTAAATGTGTTGAGAAATACACTAATACATTGTTCAAGGCAGTCAGTGGTTGATTAAATATAGTGCAAATAAATGTAAGAAAAAATATGGTAGAAAATGTCTAAAGGTGGGCGATGTTTAGAACTGTATGATGACCATACAAAACAATCGGATTAGACTTAACATTTATGTAGCTGTTTCTAGCAAAAATTAAAAAATAAAAATTGGTTGCTATGGCCAACATCACTTCTGAAAAAAATAATAATCTTACTAACGTTACCCCCATGTGCTTGCTGTTGGGGATTATTACAAGGATGAGTGTTTTTTTAAACACATTTTTTTGGGCTGTGCACAAACACTGGGGCAGATGTATTAACCTGGAGAAGGCATAAGGAAGTGATAAACCAGTGATATGTGCAAGGTGATAAAGGCACCAGCCAATCAGCTCCAATATGTAAATTAACAGTTAGGATCTGATTGGCTGTTGCCTTTATCACCTTGCACATATCACTGGTTTATCACTTCCTTATGCCTTCTCCAGGTTAATACATCTACCCCACTGTTTTTTAAAGTTTTTACAATTAAATGTTATGTTTACTCACCAGACAGCTGAGGGGATTGTGGTTCCTCGCTTTGTGGACTGGCCAAAATGGCTTGTGGTGGCTGGGACGACACTGTAGAGATGCGCCGTTGTGGTGGTGAGGATGCGGGTGGATATTCCGCCTCAACACGGCATCTCTTGGTACCCATGTTATGGAGACTATCCGAGCCCTGTGATGGTCGTCTTAGTGGAGGGGTGTTTGATGAAGAAGAACCTATGTGATAAGATAAACATTAAAATTCTGCATTTCTCTGTGTTTTCAGAATATGCGTATACACTAAATTCTTACCTGCATCACCAGCATCTGCATCTCTTGGCAGTGTGGGTTGTGGCCTGGCTGTGCTGCGTCTCTTTCGTACTGTAGAAATATGAAGATTGTCCTTATGAACATTATATTATGTTTATATGTTTATGCAAAAACCTTATTGTGATGTAAACATATGAGGAACCTGATGAGAAGTAAACAAAACTATGCTAATGCTTTTCTGCCTGACTTCATTGGGTGTGTATAATTAAATTATGAAACAATTACACCAACCATTTCATACCCAAAGGTGCAGAATTCACAATATTATACTACTAAAAACCCAACCGTGGTAGCTTAACACAACCAGAATATTGCTCTGTATTTAACATTTGTTTGCTGCTAAAAACCAAACACTACCACCAAATATATGCGCCAAATTGTAAGCATCAAATTAAAATCTGCATGAAAAATCACATCAACCACACAAAGGACAACCCAGAACAACACACAATAACCATAAGTCCATTAAAAAAAAAATAACACACATTACGCAAAACACATGACTCACACTTCATTTAAAGACGCACACAACAATTTACTTTTTTTTTTTTAAAACAGAAAAAGGCCAAGGTCACCTGCTAAATTGACAATACAAAGGACAAAAACATAACTGTTTGTGAATAAAACTACATCACCAACACATTAGAAGAATTAACCAACTTACAATCACAATTAGCTAGAAGACATTTCAGACAACTAAGGACAAAGCACAGATGTTTTAATTATAAATTATAAAAAAAATACAACTCACCATCCTGCCTTGGGCGATCCGAATCCCGGACATGAGTCGCACCAACCACTTCTGGCGGAATAAGAGTACGCACAGGCTCCTCCCAATCCCGGTATGATGCTTGGAAGGGATGTCCACCGCCTGTTTGGTGGGCTGATTTAGCCTCCGTAGACATCTTAGCCTTGACACACCCTCACTATTAACTGCCGCAGCTACCTTCCCCCACAGAACACTCTTCCTGCGTGAAGAAACCTTGGCAGCATCATGGCCAAACAGCTGACGATGATGTCTCATCAGCTCCCGCACCAATGCCATATTCTCTGCGTAGCTGAATTTGACATTGCGGCCCGTCTTTGTAGTGGTGCGTGGCTGCGGAGCCACAGCACCATCACTGTCACTATCACTTGAGGCCGCAGCAGCAACCTCCCTCTCCTCCTCACTAACCTCCTCCCTCTCACTCACCTCCTCCACCACACTCACCTCCTCCCTCTCACTCACCTCCTCCACCACACTCACCTCTGACTGGGACATATTCAGGACAAACAACAAATAACACTGAGAAAAAAAAACACTAAACACACTCCTCCACTACCACTACACACCACACACCAAACACACACACACACGCACACACACACACACACACACACACACACACTCACAAACAATGACAATATACTTAAAAAAAACAAAGACAAAAAACTAGACAGACTTTTAAATAACTACACAACAAGTATGACAAGACTACTTACACACACAGTACAGCACTCAACAATCGCAAAGAACCTCCTCAAAACCGCCAAAAACTCCTATCAACTCTCTAACTCCAAACACAACTTCCTCTCACCTCTCCACTAGCTAAACCCACGAGGTTCGGACGGTTTGGGGCGGTTTTATAGTAATGAGCACAGACACTCCTCCATCACGAATCAAACCAATCATGGACGAGTGACAAAAACGAAACTTAGAAAAAAAACACGGCCGGGAACGGGAAAACACTGCCGTAACCGAAAAATGACACAGTCGAGAAAAAAACCTGACATCACGGCCGCATATCCACAAAATCGGCCGCATTCTACCTTGGAAAAACATGAATGACATTGACATCGAAAAATGGAAATAATCAAAACACGACAGCATAGTAAATGAGGCGTAATAAATTCAAAAAGTTGCAAATTCACACATTCGATGTCATTCGTGTTTGAACTTTAACCTCATTCAGAAAAATACGAATTTTAGTAAATATACCCCTTGGTGTTCTCTGGCAAATGCCAAACGTCCTGCATGGTGTTGGGTTGTAAGCACAACCCCCACCTGTGGACGTCGGGCCCTCATACCACCCTCATGGAGTCTGTTTCTGATCATTTGAGTAGACACATGCACATTTGTGGCTTGCTGGAGGTCATTTTGCAGGGCTCTGGCAGTGCTCCTCCTGTTCCTCCTTGCACAAAGGCGGAGGTAGTGATCCTGCAGCTGGGTTGTTGCCCTCCTACGGCCTCCTTCACGTCTCCTGATGTACTGGCCTGTCTCCTGGTAGCGCCTCCATGCTCTGGACACTACGCTGACAGACACAGCAAACCTTCTTGCCACAGCTCACATTGATGTGCCATCCTGGATGAGCTGCACTACCTGAGCCACTTGTGTGGGTTGTAGACTCCGTCTCATGCTACCACTAGAGTGACAGCACCGCTAGCTTTCAAAAGTGACCAAAACATCAGCCAGAAAGCATAGGAGCTGAGAAGTGGTCTCTGGTCACCACCTGCAGAACAACTCCTTTATTGGAGATGTCTTGCTAATTGCCTGTAATTTCCACCTGTTGTCTATTCCATTTGCACAACAGCATGTGAAATTGATTGTCAATCAGTGTTGCTTCCTAAGTGGACAGTTTGATTTCACAGAAGTGTGATTGACTTGGAGGTACATTGTGTTGTTTAAGTGTTCCCTTTATTTTTTTGAGCAGTATATATATATATATATATATATATATATATATATTGGTTTATAGGGTGTCCCACTTATACACAGTTTGGATATCTATTTCCCTCTCTTGACCTTTTGTAACTTTTTGTGCTATTTCTTCAAAAAAGACTAGCAAGGGAACTCCTGCTCTAGTGCCATGCACGTGCAGGGTTTATGTCAGTATCCTTCAGTGCCGTAACTAGACATTATAGCGCTGTGTGCAAGATAGGGCATCACCCCCCCTATGTAAAAAAGGGACAGTGCACGCCGTAGGTGTGCGCAAACAATATAGGGGCGTGGCTTCATGGGAAAGGGTATGGCAACAAAATAATACCAGATATGAGAATGTATGATAAAGTGACCTGGGCTGGGTGCAGAAGAAATTACTGATGATTCACTTTTTTAACCAGTATAATCAGTAAATATCTCAAAATGAATGTCATCCAATTATATAAAAAAATTACAAAAATTTAATACAATGAGATAAAACAAACATGCATAAAATATTTCTAAGGACAAATGTCCCAAACTCAGAATGAAATCGTACCCATAGGGTAGCAAAGGAGCCGCAGGTGGTATATACGGCAGGGTGGTCCAGACTTCACCCTGCTCTGGCTCATAAGCTTACCAGTGGAAGTTTATCCGCAAACGTCCTGGATCCGGAAGTGTGGATGTCCAATAGCCAAACGTGTAGATGTCCAATAGCCCTAGGCTACTGGTAAGCTTAGGAGCCAGAGCAGGGTGAAGTCTGGACCACCCTGCCGTATATACCACCTGCGGCTCCTTTGCTACCCTATGGGTCCTTTGGGACATTTGTCCTTAGAAATATTTTATGCATGTTTGTTTTATCTCATTGTATTAAATTTTTTGTAATTTTTTTATATAATTGGATGACATTCATTTTGAGATATTTACTGATTATACTGGTTAAAAAAGTGAATCATCAGTAATTACTTCTGAAAAGGGGCGCCCAGGTCACTCTATCATACATTCTCATATCTGTTTCATTTGGGGGTAAGGGAAACCCCTCAGTGTGTCCAAGGCAGTACCAAAAAACTTTCAGCGCCCAACGAGTTACTCCAAGTTCCATATTTAACAAAATAATACCAATTCACATTACATATTATAGTAGTCTCCAGTATTCAAATTACGCTGCACAGTAGCGCCACTACACCACGTACAGTCCCTCTTACACATTACGGCGGACAGATTCCTCTTTTTAAACATTACGGCAGACAGCGTCCCCTTTTACACATTACGGCAGCCAGTCCTCCTTTTACACATTACGGCAGCCAGTCCTCCTTTTACACATTACGGCAGACAGCGTCCACTTTTTTACACATTACGGCAGACTGTGTCCCCCTTTTTAGACATTACGGCAGACAGCGTCCCCTTTTTACACATTACGGCAGACTGCGTCCCCCTTTTTACACATTACGACAGATAGTCCACCTTTTTACACATTACGGCAGACAGTGTCCCCTTTTTACACATTACGGCAGACTGTGTCCCCCTTTTTACACATTATGGCAGATAGTCCCCTTTTTTTTTACACATTACAGCAGATAGTCCCCTTTTTTACACATTACGGCAGACAGCGTCCCCTTTTTACACATTACGGCAGCCAGTCCCCCTTTTTACACATTACGGCAGATAGTCCCCCTTTTTACACATTACGGCAGATAGTCCCCCTTTTTACACATTATGGCAGACAGCATCCCCTTTTTACACATTACGGCAGCCAGTACCCCTTTTTACACAATATGGCAGATAGTCCCCCTTTTTACACATTACAGCAGATAGTCCCCTTTATTACACATTACGGCAGACAGCGTCCCATGTTTTTCTGCTCCTTCTAGAACACAACCGGTGACAGAAGAGCTTCAGGAACCAGCTTGGGCTGCTACGCTAACTCAGGTAATTTCTCAGCTTGTGGATCGTTTGTCTGCCCCTCAGCTGTTAACCCCTGCGCAAACAATATAGGGGCGTGGCTTCATGGGAAAGGGTATGGCAACAAAATAATACCAATTCACATTACATATTATAGTAGTCTCCAGTATTCATATTACGCCGCACAGTAGCGCCACTACACCACGTACAGTCCCTCTTACACATTACGGCGGACAGATTCCCCTTTTTAAACATTACGGCAGACAGCGTCCCCTTTTACACATTACGGCAGCCAGTCCTCCTTTTACACATTACGGCAGACAGCGCCCCCTTTTTACACATTACGGAAGACAGCGTCCACTTTTTTACACATTACGGCAGACTGCGTCCCCCTTTTTACACATTACGGCAGACAGCGTCCTCCTTTTTACACATTACGGCAGACTGCGTCCCCCTTTTTACACATTACGGCAGACAGCGTCCCCTTTTTACACATTACGGCAAACTGCGTCCCCCTTTTTACACATTACGGCAGATAGTCCACCTTTTTACACATTACGGCAGACAGCGTCCCCTTTTTACACATTACGGCAGACTGCGTCCCCCTTTTACACATTATGGCATATAGTCCCCTTTTTACACATTACAGCAGATAGTCCCCTTTTTTACACATTACGGCAGACAGCGTCCCCTTTTTACACATTACGGCAGCCAGTCCCTCTTTTTGCACATTACGGCAGGTAGTCCCCCTTTTTACACATTACGGTAGATAGTCCCCCTTTTTACACATTATGGCAGACAGCGTCCCCCTTTTTACACAATATGGCAGATAGTCCCCCTTTTTACACATTACAGCAGATAGTCCCCTTTATTACACATTACGGCAGACAGCGTCCCATGTTTTTCTGCTCCTTCTAGAACACAACCGGTGACACAAGAGCTTCAGGAACCAGCTTGGGCTGCTACGCTAACTCAGGTAATTTCTCAGCTTGTGGATTGTTTGTCTGCCCCTCAGCTGTTAACCCCTGCGCAAACAATATAGGGCGTGGCTTCATGGGAAAGGGTATGGCAACAAAATAATACCAATTCACATTACATATTATAGTAGTCTCCAGTATTCAAATTCCGCCACACAGTAGCGCCATTACACCACGTACAGTCCCTCTTAAACATTACGGCGGACAGATTCCCCTTTTTAAACATTACGGCAGACAGCGTCCCCTTTTACACATTATGGCAGCCAGTCCTCCTTTTACACATTACGGCAGACAGCGTCCCCTTTTTACACATTACGGCAGACAGCGTCCACTTTTTTACACATTACGGCAGACTGCGTCCCCCTTTTTACACATTACAGCAGACAGCGTCCCCTTTTTACACATTACGGCAGACTGCGTCCCCCTTTTTACACATTACGGCAGACAGCGTCCTTTTTTACACATTACGGCAGACTGCGTCCCCCTTTTTACACATTACGGCAGATAGTCCACCTTTTTATACATTACGGCAGACAGCGTCCCCTTTTTACACATTACGGCAGACTGCGTCCCCCTTTTGACTCATTATGGCAGATAGTCCCCTTTTTACACATTACAGCAGATAGTCCCCTTTTTTACACATAACGGCAGACAGCGTCCCCTTTTTACACATTACGGCAGACTGCGTCCCCCTTTTGACTCATTATGGCAGATAGTCCCCTTTTTACACATTACAGCAGATAGTCCCCTTTTTTACACATAACGGCAGACAGCGTCCCCTTTTTACACATTACGGCAGCCAGTCCCCCTTTTTTTCACATTACGGCAGATAGTCCCCCTTTTTACACATTACGGTAGATAGTCCCCCTTTTTACACATTACGGTAGATAGTCCCCCTTTTTACACATTATGGCAGACAGTGTCCCCCTTTTTACACAATATGGCAGATAGTCCCCCTTTTTACACATTACAGCAGATAGTCCCCTTTATTACACATTACGGCAGACAGCGTACCATGTTTTTCTGCTCCTTCTAGAACACAACCGGTGACACAAGAGCTTCAGGAACCAGCTTGGGCTGCTACGCTAACTCAGGTAATTTCTCAGCTTGTGGATTGTTTGTCTGCCCCTCAGCTGTTAACCCCTGCGCAAACAATATAGGGCGTGGCTTCATGGGAAAGGGTATGGCAACAAAATAATACCAATTCACATTACATATTATAGTAGTCTCCAGTATTCAAATTCCGCCGCACAGTAGCGCCATTACACCACGTACAGTCCCTCTTACACATTACGGCGGACAGATTCCCCTTTTTAAACATTACGGCAGACAGCGTCCCCTTTTACACATTATGGCAGCCAGTCCTCCTTTTACACATTACGGCAGACAGCGTCCCCTTTTTACACATTACGGCAGACAGCGTCCACTTTTTTACACATTACGGCAGACTGCGTCCCCCTTTTTACACATTACAGCAGACAGCGTCCACTTTTTACACATTACGGCAGACTGCGTCCCCCTTTTTACACATTACGGCAGACAGCGTCCCTTTTTACACATTACGGCAGACTGCGTCCCCCTTTTTACACATTACGGCAGATAGTCCACCTTTTTATACATTACGGCAGATAGCGTCCCCTTTTTACACATTACGGCAGACTGCGTCCCCCTTTTGACTCATTATGGCAGATAGTCCCCTTTTTACACATTACAGCAGATAGTCGCCTTTTTTACACATAACGGCAGACAGCGTCCCCTTTTTACACATTACGGCAGCCAGTCCCCCTTTTTTTCACATTACGGCAGATAGTCCCCCTTTTTACACATTACGGTAGATAGTCCCCCTTTTTACACATTATGGCAGACAGCGTCCCCTTTTTACACATTACGGCAGCCAGTCCCCCTTTTTACACAATATGGCAGATAGTCCCCCTTTTTACACATTACAGCAGATAGTAGAGATGAGCGGGTTCGGTTTCTCTGAATCCGAACCCGCCAGAACTTCATGTTTTTTTTCACGAGTCCGAGCGACTCGGATCTTCCCGCCTTGCTCGGTTAACCCGAGCGCGCCCGAACGTCATCATGACGCTGTCGGATTCTCGCGAGGCTCGGATTCTATTGCGAGACTCGGATTCTATATAAGGAGCCGCGCGTCGCCGCCATTTTCACACGTGCATTGAGATTGATAGGGAGAGGACGTGGCTGGCGTCCTCTCCGTTTAGACACTTGATTTACTAATTTTGGGGAGCATTAGGAGTACTCAGTAGTGTACAGTGCAGAGTTTTGCTGATAGTGACCAGTGACCACCACTTTTATTTATAATCCGTTCTCTGCCTGAAAAAAGCGATACACAGCACACAGTGACTCAGTCACATACATACCATATCTGTGTGCACTGCTCAGGCTCAGGCCAGTGTGCTGCATCATCTATATATATATTATATATCTGTCTGACTGCTCAGCTCACACAGCTTATAATTGTGGGGGAGACTGGGGAGCACTACTGCAGTGCCAGTTATAGGTTATAGCAGGAGCCAGGAGTACATAATATTATATTAAAATTAAACAGTGCACACTTTTGCTGCAGGAGTGCCACTGCCAGTGTGACTAGTGACCAGTGACCTGACCACCAGTATATAATATTAGTAGTATACTATCTCTTTATCAACCAGTCTATATTAGCAGCAGACACAGTACAGTGCGGTAGTTCACGGCTGTGGCTACCTCTGTGTCGGCACTCGGCAGCCCGTCCATAATTGTATATACCAGTGACCTAACCGTGGTTTTTTTTTCTTTCTTTATACATACATACTAGTTACGAGTATACTATCTCTTTATCAACCAGTCTATATATTAGCAGCAGACACAGTACAGTGCGGTAGTTCACGGCTGTGGCTACCTCTGTGTCGGCACTCGGCAGCCTGTCCATAATTGTATATACCAGTGACCTAACCGTGGTTTTTTTTTCTTTCTTTATACATACATACTAGTTACGAGTATACTATCTCTTTATCAACCAGTCTATATATTAGCAGCAGACACAGTACAGTGCGGTAGTTCACGGCTGTGGCTACCTCTGTGTCGGCACTCGGCAGCCCGTCCATAATTGTATATACCACCTAACCGTGGTTTTTTTTTCTTTCTTTATACATACATACTAGTTACGAGTATACTATCTCTTTATCAACCAGTCTATATATTAGCAGCAGACACAGTACAGTGCGGTAGTTCACGGCTGTGGCTACCTCTGTGTCGGCACTCGGCAGCCCGTCCATAATTGTATATACCAGTGACCTAACCGTGGTTTTTTTTTTTTTTCTTTATACATACATACTAGTTACGAGTATACTATCTCTTTATCAACCAGTCTATATATTAGCAGCAGACACAGTACAGTGCGGTAGTTCACGGCTGTGGCTACCTCTGTGTCGGCACTCGGCAGCCCGTCCATAATTGTATATACCACCTAACCGTGGTTTTTTTTTCTTTCTTTATACATACATACTAGTTACGAGTATACTATCTCTTTATCAACCAGTCTATATATTAGCAGCAGACACAGTACAGTGCGGTAGTTCACGGCTGTGGCTACCTCTGTGTCGGCACTCGGCAGCCCGTCCATAATTGTATACTAGTATCCAATCCATCCATCTCCATTGTTTACCTGAGGTGCCTTTTAGTTGTGCCTATTAAAATATGGAGAACAAAAATGTTGAGGTTCCAAAATTAGGGAAAGATCAAGATCCACTTCCACCTCGTGCTGAAGCTGCTGCCACTAGTCATGGCCGAGACGATGAAATGCCAGCAACGTCGTCTGCCAAGGCCGATGCCCAATGGCATAGTACAGAGCATGTCAAAACCAAAACACCAAATATCAGTAAAAAAAGGACTCCAAAACCTAAAATAAAATTGTCGGAGGAGAAGCGTAAACTTGCCAATATGCCATTTACCACACGGAGTGGCAAGGAACGGCTGAGGCCCTGGCCTATGTTCATGGCTAGTGGTTCAGCTTCACATGAGGATGGAAGCACTCAGCCTCTCGCTAGAAAACTGAAAAGACTCAAGCTGGCAAAAGCACCGCAAAGAACTGTGCGTTCTTTGAAATCCCAAATCCACAAGGAGAGTCCAATTGTGTCGGTTGCGATGCCTGACCTTCCCAACACTGGACGTGAAGAGCATGCGCCTTCCACCATTTGCACGCCCCCTGCAAGTGCTGGAAGGAGCACCCGCAGTCCAGTTCCTGATAGTCAGATTGAAGATGTCAGTGTTGAAGTACACCAGGATGAGGAGGATATGGGTGTTGCTGGCGCTGGGGAGGAAATTGACCAGGAGGATTCTGATGGTGAGGTGGTTTGTTTAAGTCAGGCACCCGGGGAGACACCTGTTGTCCGTGGGAGGAATATGGCCGTTGACATGCCAGGTGAAAATACCAAAAAAATCAGCTCTTCGGTGTGGAGGTATTTCACCAGAAATGCGGACAACAGGTGTCAAGCCGTGTGTTCCCTTTGTCAAGCTGTAATAAGTAGGGGTAAGGACGTTAACCACCTCGGAACATCCTCCCTTATACGTCACCTGCAGCGCATTCATAATAAGTCAGTGACAAGTTCAAAAACTTTGGGTGACAGCGGAAGCAGTCCACTGACCAGTAAATCCCTTCCTCTTGTAACCAAGCTCACGCAAACCACCCCACCAACTCCCTCAGTGTCAATTTCCTCCTTCCCCAGGAATGCCAATAGTCCTGCAGGCCATGTCACTGGCAAGTCTGATGAGTCCTCTCCTGCCTGGGATTCCTCCGATGCATCCTTGCGTGTAACGCCTACTGCTGCTGGCGCTGCTGTTGTTGCCGCTGGGAGTCGATGGTCATCCCAGAGGGGAAGTCGTAAGCCCACTTGTACTACTTCCAGTAAGCAATTGACTGTTCAACAGTCCTTTGCGAGGAAGATGAAATATCACAGCAGTCATCCTACTGCAAAGCGGATAACTGAGTCCTTGACAACTATGTTGGTGTTAGACGTGCGTCCGGTATCCGCCGTTAGTTCACAGGGAACTAGACAATTTATTGAGGCAGTGTGCCCCCGTTACCAAATACCATCTAGGTTCCACTTCTCTAGGCAGGCGATACCGAGAATGTACACGGACGTCAGAAAAAGACTCACCAGTCTCCTAAAAAATGCAGTTGTACCCAATGTCCACTTAACCACGGACATGTGGACAAGTGGAGCAGGGCAGGGTCAGGACTATATGACTGTGACAGCCCACTGGGTAGATGTATGGACTCCCGCCGCAAGAACAGCAGCGGCGGCACCAGTAGCAGCATCTCGCAAACGCCAACTCTTTCCTAGGCAGGCTACGCTTTGTATCACCGCTTTCCAGAATACGCACACAGCTGAAAACCTCTTACGGCAACTGAGGAAGATCATCGCGGAATGGCTTACCCCAATTGGACTCTCCTGTGGATTTGTGGCATCGGACAACGCCAGCAATATTGTGTGTGCATTAAATATGGGCAAATTCCAGCACATCCCATGTTTTGCACATACCTTGAATTTGGTGGTGCAGAATTTTTTTAAAAACGACAGGGGCGTGCAAGAGATGCTGTCGGTGGCCAGAAAAATTGCGGGACACTTTCGGCGTACAGGCACCACGTACAGAAGACTGGAGCACCACCAAAAACTACTGAACCTGCCCTGCCATCATCTGAAGCAAGAAGTGGTAACGAGGTGGAATTCAACCCTCTATATGCTTCAGAGGTTGGAGGAGCAGCAAAAGGCCATTCAAGCCTATACAATTGAGCACGATATAGGAGATGGAATGCACCTGTCTCAAGTGCAGTGGAGAATGATTTCAACGTTGTGCAAGGTTCTGATGCCCTTTGAACTTGCCACACGTGAAGTCAGTTCAGACACTGCCAGCCTGAGTCAGGTCATTCCCCTCATCAGGCTTTTGCAGAAGAAGCTGGAGGCATTGAAGAAGGAGCTAAAAGGGAGCGATTCCGCTAGGCATGTGGGACTTGTGGATGCAGCCCTTAATTCGCTTAACAAGGATTCACGGGTGGTCAATCTGTTGAAATCAGAGCACTACATTTTGGCCACCGTGCTCGATCCTAGATTTAAAGCCTACCTTGGATCTCTCTTTCCGGCAGACACAGGTCTGCTGGGGTTGAAAGACCTGCTGGTGACAAAATTGTCAAGTCAAGCGGAACGCGACCTGTCAACATCTCCTCCTTCACATTCTCCCGCAACTGGGGGTGCGAGGAAAAGGCTCAGAATTCCGAGCCCACCCGCTGGCGGTGATGCAGGGCAGTCTGGAGCGACTGCTGATGCTGACATCTGGTCCGGACTGAAGGACCTGACAACGATTACGGACATGTCGTCTACTGTCACTGCATATGATTCTCTCAACATTGATAGAATGGTGGAGGATTATATGAGTGACCGCATCCAAGTAGGCACGTCACACAGTCCGTACTTATACTGGCAGGAAAAAGAGGCAATTTGGAGGCCCTTGCACAAACTGGCTTTATTCTACCTAAGTTGCCCTCCCACAAGTGTGTACTCCGAAAGAGTGTTTAGTGCCGCCGCTCACCTTGTCAGCAATCGGCGTACGAGGTTACATCCAGAAAATGTGGAGAAGATGATGTTCATTAAAATGAATTATAATCAATTCCTCCGCGGAGACATTGACCAGCAGCAATTGCCTCCACAAAGTACACAGGGAGCTGAGATGGTGGATTCCAGTGGGGACGAATTGATAATCTGTGAGGAGGGGGATGTACACGGTGATATATCGGAGGGTGAAGATGAGGTGGACATCTTGCCTCTGTAGAGCCAGTTTGTGCAAGGAGAGATTAATTGCTTCTTTTTTGGGGGGGGTCCAAACCAACCCGTCATATCAGTCACAGTCGTGTGGCAGACCCTGTCACTGAAATGATGGGTTGGTTAAAGTGTGCATGTCCTGTTTTGTTTATACAACATAAGGGTGGGTGGGAGGGCCCAAGGATAATTCCATCTTGCACCTCTTTTTTCTTTTCTTTTTCTTTGCATCATGTGCTGATTGGGGAGGGTTTTTTGGAAGGGACATCCTGCGTGACACTGCAGTGCCACTCCTAGATGGGCCCGGTGTTTGTGTCGGCCACTAGGGTCGCTAATCTTACTCACACAGCTACCTCATTGCGCCTCTTTTTTTCTTTGCGTCATGTGCTGTTTGGGGAGGGTTTTTTGGAAGGGACATCCTGCGTGACACTGCAGTGCCACTCCTAGATGTGCCCGGTGTTTGTGTCGGCCACTAGGGTCGCTAATCTTACTCACACAGCTACCTCATTGCGCCTCTTTTTTTCTTTGCGTCATGTGCTGTTTGGGGAGGGTTTTTTGGAAGGGACATCCTGCGTGACACTGCAGTGCCACTCCTATATGGGCCCGGTGTTTGTGTCGGCCACTAGGGTCACTAATCTTACTCACACAGTCAGCTACCTCATTGCGCCTCTTTTTTTCTTTGCGTCATGTGCTGTTTGGGGAGGGTTTTTTGGAAGGGCCATCCTGCGTGACACTGCAGTGCCACTCCTAGATGGGCCCGGTGTTTGTGTCGGCCACTAGGGTCGCTAATCTTACTCACACAGCTACCTCATTGCGCCTCTTTTTTTCTTTGCGTCATGTGCTGTTTGGGGAGGGTTTTTTGGAAGGGACATCCTGCGTGACACTGCAGTGCCACTCCTAGATGGGCCCGGTGTTTGTGTCGGCCACTAGGGTCGCTTATCTTACTCACACAGCGACCTCGGTGCAAATTTTAGGACTAAAAATAATATTGTGAGGTGTGAGGTATTCAGAATAGACTGAAAATGAGTGTAAATTATGGTTTTTGAGGTTAATAATACTTTGGGATCAAAATGACCCCCAAATTCTATGATTTAAGCTGTTTTTTAGTGTTTTTGGAAAAAAACACCCGAATCCAAAACACACCCGAATCCGACAAAAATAATTCGGTGAGGTTTTGCCAAAACGCGTTCGAACCCAAAACACGGCCGCGGAACCGAACCCAAAACCAAAACACAAAACCCGAAAAATTTCAGGCGCTCATCTCTAGCAGATAGTCCCCTTTATTACACATTACGGCAGACAGCGTCCCATGTTTTTCTGCTCCTTCTAGAACACAACCGGTGACACAAGAGCTTCAGGAACCACCTTGGGCTGCTACGCTAACTCAGGTAATTTCTCAGCTTGTGGATCGTTTGTCTGCCCCTCAGCTGTTAACCCCTGCAACCCCTCAGGTGGTCAATACCTATACTAGAGCTACCATGAATGCAGTCTTTTACACAATCTATACAAAGCCTAGCACTGGATTCTACTTCGGTTCAACATCTCCTGGACAGGGAAACGACTGCCACACGTAGACACTTAGTGGGGGAGAGCCCTTATCCGGTCTCAGAGGAAGAGCCAGAGCCGGGACTCCTCACGGATCAGGAGGATAGTGGATCAGCCACATCCGAGATGGGATCGGCTTTGGTCCCGGATGATTCCTTGTCACTGACTGATGTTGAAGCTTTAGTCAGGTCAGTTATGGAGGTGTTGCAGATTGAGGAAATACCACCCACTAAAGATAAGGCGCTGAAGACGACACTGTTTCCTCCCTCAGTACAGCCAGGGGATTTATTAGAGGTTGCGTGGACACAGCTGTCTAAAAGGTTTCAGCTTCCCAAGCGAGTTTCTACACTACCCTTTTCCACAGAAAGAAAGGGCCAGTTGGGAGAGTTTGCGGCTAGTGGATGCACATGTGGCAAGATTAGTGAGATGTACGGTGCTCCCTATTCCTGACGCTTCTTCACTTAAAGACCCTACCGATAGGAAGATAGAGAATTTCCTAAAGACTGCTTTTGCTTGCCCGGCATTAGCATCAGCTTGGGTAGCCAAGGCCATTGGTACCTGGGCAAAAAAGTTAGAGCATGGTCTGTCTGCTAAGACAAGTACACAGAAGCTGGATATCCGCACACTCAACATATATTCTTATATTGTTATGTGTGTATGTGGATCATCGCCACATGCCCACAGGTATAAACCCCTATCTTATATATTGGACAATGCTTAGTATATGTAGGGGGTGCTGTCAACTACAGTATGCATAGACTAAAATTTGGAGGAAAAAAGAGGAGGAGTCTGTATTGTTGACGCACTGGAGGAAGATTTGTTTTAACATAAAATATAACCTTTATTAGATATATGCTAAAATAGGATATGACTAAAATTAATATCCCAGACTACAGTGAAACATAGAGGTTAAAATCACAAAGACTAACAAATATGTGAATACAAAGAATTGGAAAAAAAATGTGAATAAAGAATAGAAAACGTGTCCACGTGTGTTTATTGATATATAGCACTCCTTCAATTTCTATAAATATCTGAAATATCTATCGCTACTACACCAGTTTACTTGACAGACTTTTTAACCAAGGTTCCCCTGTGGTAAAAAAAAGTCTGTCAAGTAAACTGGTGTAGTAGCGATAGGCTCGACCTCTAAAGATTGATAATCAGGATAGAGGGACGATTTGAGTATAAACTAAGACAGCTTTCAGATATTGATATACGAGTGAATTAATCTCAAAAACACTTGGATATTTATAGAAATTTTTAGAGTGCTATGCAGGTTGAGTATCCCTTATCCAAAACGTTTGGGACCGGAAGAATTTTGGATATCGGATTTTTCTCTGACGTCCTAGTGGATGCTGGGGACTCCGTAAGGACCATGGGGAATAGACAGCTCCGCAGGAGACTGGGCACATCTAAAGAAAGATTTAGGACTATCTGGTGTGCACTGGCTCCTCCCCCTATGACCCTCCTCCAAGCCTCAATTAGATTTCTGTGCCCGGCCGAGCTGGATGCACACTAGAGGCTCTCCTGAGCTCCTAGAAAGAAAGTATAGTTTAGGTTTTTTATTTTACAGTGAGACCTGCTGGCAACAGGCTCACTGCAACGAGGGACTAAGGGGAGAAGAAGCGAACCTACCTAAGTGGTGGTAGCTTGGGCTTCTTAGGCTACTGGACACCATTAGCTCCAGAGGGATCGCAGACAGGACCCGACCTCGTCGTCCGGTCCCGGAGCCGCGCCGCCGTCCCCCTTACAGAGCCAGAAGCAAGAAGGTCCGGAAAATCGGCGGCTGAAGACTTCTGTCTTCTCCACTGCGGTCACTGATGGGTGCAGGGCGCTGGGGGGGGGGGCGCCCTGAGCAGCAATATTCACACCTTGGCTGGCAAAACTGACACCATATATAGCCCCAGGGGCAACCAGCAGGTATGCTGGTTGCCGGGAGATCGTAGTGAACCCATATACACATATACATAGCATATTAAACATGCATACATATATATATATATATATATATATGTACACACACATACAGTACACATATATATACACATGTATATATATGTATATATGTATATCATATGTGTGTGTGTGTGTGTGTGTGTGTGTGTGTGTGTGTGTGTGTGTGTGTGTGTTTTTATATGTATGTATGTATGTGTATATATGTATGCACATGGATATATATGTACTATAATTAAAATAAAGTAAACTTTTATTGCACTTGCAAGTGCCACCAGGAAGACAGCAGGCTGCAGAGGACGCTAGACAGTCATTAATAATACTCATGCAGCTAAAAAAAAATAAAAAAAAATTTATTTTAGTGGAGGGGGGTTTCTGGGTACTCGGAAAACCCCCCTGGGTGCGCCACTGCAGATGTTGACACGGATACCGACTCCAGTGTCGACGACGATGAGACTAGTGTACCTTCCAATAGGTCCACCCGTTACATGATTGAGGCAATGAAAAATGTATTACACATTTCTGATAATACCCCAGGTACCACAAAAAAGGGTATTATGTTTGGTGAGAAAAAACTACCAGTAGTTTTTCCTGCATCTGAGGAATTAAATGAGGTGTGTGAGGAAGCGTGGACTTCCCCCGATAAGAAATTGATAATTTCTAAATGGTTATTGGCAGCGTACCCTTTCCCGCCAGAGGATAGGTCACGTTGGGAAACACCCCCTAGGGTAGATAAAGCGCTGACACGTTTATCAAAAAAGGTGGCACTACAGTCTCCGGATACGGTCGCCCTAAAGGAACATGCTGATAGAAAGCAGGAAACTACCCTAAAAGCTATATACACACACACGGGCATAATATTGCGACCAGCAATTGCATTGGCATGGATGTGCAGTGCTGCTGCTGCGTGGTCAGATTCCCTGTCGGATAATATTGATACTATGGATAGGGACAATATTTTGCTGACAATAGACATGTATGATGAGGAAAATTATGTGGAGGCGGAGCAAATGCCTGTGAATGTGATGTCACCCCCTGCGGGGTCGACACCTGTGTGGATGGACTTATGGAAGGAATTACGTGACAGTGTCAACTCCTTACATAAAAGGTTTGACGACATAGGACAGCCGGCTACTCAGCTCGTGCCTGTTCCAGCGTCTCAAATGTCATCAGGGGCTTTAAAACACCTGCTACCTCAGATGACAGACACAGATGTTGACACGGATACCGACTCCAGTGTCGACGACGATGAGACTAGTGTACCTTCCAATAGGTCCACCCGTTACATGATTGAGGCAATGAAAAATTTATTACACATTTATGATAATACCCCAGGTACCACAAAAAAGGGTATTATGTTTGGTGAGAAAAAACTACCAGTAGTTTTTCCTGCATCTGAGGAATTAAATGAGGTGTGTGAGGAAGCGTGGACTTCCCCAGATAAGAAATTGATAATTTCTAAATGGTTATTGGCAGCGTACCCTTTCCCGCCAGAGGATAGGTCACGTTGGGAAACACCCCCTAGGGTAGATAAAGCGCTGACACGTTTATCAAAAAAGGTGGCACTACCGTCTCCGGATACGGCCGCCCTAAAGGAACATGCTGATAGAAAGCAGGAAACTACCCTAAAAGCTATATACACACACACGGGCATAATATTGCGACCAGCGATTGCATTGGCATGGATGTGCAGTGCTGCTGCTGCGTGGTCAGATTCCCTGTCGGATAATATTGATACTATGGATTGGGACAATATTTTGCTGACAAGAGAGCATATAAAAGACGCCGTCTTATACATGCGTGATGCACAGAGGGATATTTGCCGGCTGGCATCACAAATAAGCACTATGTCCATTGCCGCCAGGCGGGGGTTATGAACTCGGCAATGGTCAGGCGATGCCAATTCGAAACGGCACATGGAAGTTTTGCCCTATAAGGGGGTAGAACTGTTTGAGATGGTCTTTCAGACCTCGTTTCCACAGCTACTGCTGGGAAATCGGCTTTTTTGCCACAAGCTACCCCACAGCAAAAGAAAGCACCGTATTATCAGGTACAGTCCTTTCGGCCCCAGAAAAGCAAGAGGGCTAGAGGCTCATCCTTTCTGCCGAGAGGCAAAGGTAGAGGGAAAAAGCTGCAGCACACAGCTAGTTCCTAAGAGCAGAAGTCCTCCCCTGCGTCCGGTAAGTCCACAGCATGACGCTGGGGCTGCTCAGGCGGACCCGGGTACGGTGGGGGCCCGTCTCAGAAATTTCAGCGCACAGTGGGCTCTCTCACAGGTGGATCCCTGGGTCCTTCAAGTAGTATCTCAGGGGTACAGGCTGGAATTCGAGACGTCTCCCCTCCGCCGTTTCCTAAAATCTGCCTTACCGGCAACTCCCTCTGTCAGGGAGGCAGTGTTGGTTGCTATTCAAAAACTGTATTCACAGCAAGTGATTGTCAAGGTACCCCTCCTTCAACAAGGAAAGGGTTACTATTCCACAATGTTTGTGGTACCGAAACCGGACGGTTCGGTGAGACCCATCTTAAATTTAAGATCCTTGAACAAATATATCAAAAGATTCAAGTTCAAGATGGAATCGCTCAGGGCGGTTATTGCGAGCCTGGACGAGGGGGATTACATGGTCTCCCTGGACATCAAGGATGCTTACCTGCATGTCCCCATTTACCCTCCTCACCAGGAGTACCTCAGATTTGTGGTAGAGGACTGTCATTATCAGTTCCAGACGCTGCCGTTTGGGTTATCCACAGCACCGAGGGTCTTTACCAAGGTAATGGCCGAAATGAGGATACTCCTTCGCAAGAAGGGAGTTTTAATTATCCCGTACTTGGACGATCTCCTGATAAAGGCGAGGTCCAAGGAACAGTTGGTAGTGGGGGTAGCACTTTCTCGGGAAGTGCTGCAGCAGCACGGCTGGATTCTCAATATTCCAAAGTCACAGCTGGTCCCGACGACACGTCTTCTGTTCCTGGGAATGATTCTGGACACAGACCAGAAAAAAGTGTTTCTTCCTGTGGAAAAAGCCGAGGAGTTGTCATCTCTAGTCAGAAACCTCCTAAAACCAGGACAGGTACATCAATGCACACGAGTCCTGGGAAAAATGGTGGCTTCGTACGAAGCAATTCCATTCGGAAGGTTCCACGCAAGGATTTTCCAGTGGGACCTGTTGGACAAATGGTCCGGGTCCCATCTCCAGATGCAGCAGCGGATAACACTGTCGGCAAGAACCAGGGTGTCGCTGCTGTGGTGGCTGCAGAGGGCTCATCTACTAGAGGGCTGCAGATTCGGAATACAGGACTGGGTCCTGGTGACCACGGATGCCAGCCTTCGGGGCTGGGGTGCAGTCACACAGGGAAGAAATTTCCAAGGACTGTGGTCAAATCAGGAGATTTAAATTCACATAAATATTCTGGAGCTAAGGGCCATTTACAATGCCAGGCAAGGCCCCTGCTTCAGAACCAGCCGGTGCTGATCCAATCAGACAACATCACGGCTGTCGCCCATGTAAACAGACAGGGCGGCACAAGAAGCAGGAGGGCAATGGCAGAAGCCACAAGGATTCTCCGATGGGCGGAAAATCACGTGTTAGCACTGACAGCAGTGTTCATTCCGGGAGTGGACAACTGGGAAGCAGACTTCCTCAGCAGGCACGACCTCTACCCGGGAGAATGGGAACTTTATCCAGAAGTCTTCCAAATGCTGGTAAACCGTTGGGAAAGACCACAGGTGGACATGATGGCGTCCCGCCTCAACAAAAAGCTAAAAAGATATTGCGCCAGGTCAAGGAACCCTCAGGCGATCGCTGTGGACGCGCTAGTAACACCGTGGGTGTACCAGTCGGTTTATGTGTTTCCTCCTCTGCCTCTCATTCCCAAGGTACTGAGAATAATACGAAGGCGAGGAGTGAAAACTATACTTGTGGTTCCGGATTGGCCAAGAAGGGCTTGGTACCCGGAACTTCAAGAGATGCTTTCAGAGGACCCATGGCCTCTACCGCTCAGGCGGGACCTGCTGCAGCAGGGGCCCTGCCTGTTCCAAGACTTACCGCGGCTGCGTTTAACGGCATGGCGGTTGAACACCGGATCCTGAAGGAAAAAGGCATTCCGGAGGAAGTCATCCCTACCCTGATCAAAGCCAGGAAGGATGTCACTGCAAAACATTATCACCGCATTTGGCGGAAATATGTTGCTTGGTGTGAGGCCAGGAAGTCCCCAACGGAGGAATTTCAACTGGGTCGATTCCTGCATTTCCTGCAAGCAGGGGTGATGTTGGGCCTCAAATTGGGGTACATTAAGGTCCAGATTTCGGCTCTGTCGATTTTCTTCCAGAAAGAACTGGCTTCACTGCCTGAAGTTCAGACATTTGTCAAAGGAGTTCTGCATATTCAGCCTCCTTTTGTGCCCCCTGTGGCACCTTGGGATCTCAATGTGGTTTTGGAGTTCCTGAAATCACATTGGTTTGAGCCACTTAAAACCGTGGATTTGAAATATCTCACGTGGAAAGTGGTCATGCTGTTGACCCTGGCTTCGGCCAGGCGTGTGTCAGAATTGGCGGCTTTGTCCTGTAAAAGCCCTTATCTGATTTTCCATATGGATAGGGCAGAGTTGAGGACTCGTCCTCAGTTTCTCCCGAAGGTGGTATCAGCTTTTCACTTAAACCAACCTATTGTGGTGCCTGCAGCTACTAGGGACTTGGAGGATTCCAAGTTACTGGACGTAGTCAGGGCCCTGAAAATGTATGTTTCCAGGACGGCTGGAGTCAGGAAAACTGACTCGCTGTTTATCCTGTATGCACCCAACAAGCTGGGTGCTCCTGCTTCTAAACAGACTATCGCGCACTGGATTTGTTGCACTATTCAGCTTGCGCATTCTGCGGTGGGATTACCGCAGCCTAAATCTGTAAAAGCCCATTTCACAAGGAAGGTGGGCTCATCTTGGGCGGCTGCCCGAGGGGTCTCGGCTTTACAACTTTGCCGAGCTGCTACTTGGTCAGGGGCAAACACGTTTGCAAAATTCGACAAATTTGATACCCTGGCTGAGGAGGACCTTGAGTTCTCTCATTCGGTGCTGCAGAGTCATCCACACTCTCCCGCCCGTTTGGGAGCTTTGGTATAATCCCCTTGGTCCTTACGGAGTCCCCAGCATCCACTAGGACGTCAGAGAAAATAAGAATTTACTCACCGGTAATTCTATTTCTCGTAGTCCGTAGTGGATGCTGGGCGCCCATCCCAAGTGCGGATTGTGCGCAATACTTGTACATAGTTATTGTTACACAAATCGGGTTGTTATTGCGAGCCATCTGTTCAGAGGCTTCGTTGTTATCATACTGTTAACCGGGGTTCCTATCACGAGTTATACGGTGTGATTGGTGTGGCTGGTATGAGTCTTACCCGGGATTCAAAATCCTTCCTTATTGTGTCAGCTCTTCCGGGCACAGTGTCCTAATTGAGGCTTGGAGGAGGGTCATAGGGGGAGGAGCCAGTGCATACCAGATAGTCCTAAATCTTTCTTTAGATGTGCCCAGTCTCCTGCGGAGCCGTCTATTCCCCATGGTCCTTACGGAGTCCCCAGCATCCACTACGGACTACGAGAAATAGAATTACCGGTGAGTAAATTCTTATTTTCCGTATTTTGGAATAATTGCATCCCATAATGAGATATCATGGTGATGGGACCTAAGTCTAAGCACAGAATGCATTTATGTTTCATATACACCTTATACACACAGCCTGAAGGTAATTTTAGCCAATATTTTTAATAACTTTGCGCATTAAACAAAGTGTGTGTACATTCACACAAATTATTTATGTTTCATATACACCTTGGCCCTCATTCCGTGTTGTTCGCTCGGTAAATTTCTTCGCATCGCAGCGTTTTTCTGCTTAGTACGCATGCGCAATGTTCGCACTGCGACTGCGCCAAGTAATTTTGCTATGAAGATAGTATTTTTACTCACGGCTTTTCCTTCGCTCCGGCGATCGTAGTGTGATTGACAGGAAATGGGTGTTGCTGGGTGGAAACACGCCGTTTTATGGGCGTGTGGATGAAAACGCTACCGTTTCCTGAAAAAACGCAGGAGTGGCCGGAGAAACGGGGGAGTGTCTGAGCGAACGCTGGGTGTGTTTGTGACGTCAAACCAGGAACGACAAGCACTGAACTGATCGCAGATGCCGAGTAAGTCTGAAGCTACTCTGAAACTGCTAAGAAGTTTGTAATCGCAATATTGCGAATACATCGTTCGCAATTTTAAGAAGCTAAGATACACTCCCAGTAGGCGGAGGCTTAGCGTGAGCAACTCTGCTAAATTCGCCTTGCGAGCGATCAACTCGGAATGAGGGCCCTTATACACACAGCCTGAAGGTCATTTAATACAATATTTTTAATAACTTTGTGTATTGAACAAAGTTTGTGGACATTGACCTTCAGAAAACAAAGGTTTCACTATCTCACTCTCACGGAAAAAATTCCGTAATTCGGAATAATCCGTATTTCGGAATATTTGGATATGGGATACTCAACCTGTATATCAATAAACACACGTGGACACGTTTTTCTATTCTTTATTCACATTTCTTTCCAATTCTTTGTATTCACATATTTGTTAGTCTTTGTGATTTTAACCTCTATGGGGTATATTTACTAAGCTCCCGATTTTGACCGAGATGGCGTTTTTTCTTCAAAGTGTCATCTCGGTTAATCTCGGTCATTTACTAAACACTAATCACGGCAGTGATGAGGGCATTCGTAATTTTTTGCTAGTTCAGGTAAAAAATTACGAATGAATACACCATCGGTCAAATTACGCCTGTTTAAGTACGAATCTCGGTCATTTACTAAGAAGTGCAAAGCAAAAAAACACAAAACACTGCCGTGAAAAATTACAATTCGTAAAAAAGTCCTAAAAAAAAACAGACCTGCTTTTTTTATTCGTGATTTGAGATGCATGCAGGGATCCATGAGATCCGTGCATGTATATCAGTGGGAAGGGGTGGGAAAGTGCTTTTTTTTGGTTAAAAAAATTGCGTGGGGTCCCCCCTCCTAAGCATAACCAGCCTCGGGCTCTTTGAGCCGATCCTGGTTGCAGAAATATGGGGGAAAAAATGACAGGGGTTCCCCCATATTTAAGCAACCAGCATCGGGCTCTGCGCCTGGTCCTGGTCCCAAAAATACGGGGGACAAAAAGAGTAGGGGTCCCCCGTATTTTTAAAACCAGCACCGGGCTCCACTAGCTGGACAGATAATGCCACAGCCGGGGGTCACTTTTATATAGCGCCCTGCGGCCGTGGCATCAAAAATCCAACTAGTCACCCCTGGCCGGGGTACCCTGGGGGAGTGGGGACCCCTTCAATCAAGGGGTCCCCCCCCCCCAGCCACCCAAGGGCCAGGGGTGAAGCCCGAGGCTGTCCCCCCCCATCCAATGGGCTGCGGATGGGAGGGCTGATAGCCTTTGTTGTAAAATAAAAGATATTGTTTTTAGTAGCAGTACTACAAGTCCCAGCAAGCCTCCCCCGCATGCTGGTACTTGGAGAACCACAAGTACCAGCATGCGGCGGAAAAACGGGCCCGCTGGTACCTGTAGTACTACCACTAAAAAAATACCCAAAAAAACACAAGACACACACACCGTGAAAGTATAATTTTATTACATACATACACACATACATACATACTTACCTTATGTTCCCACGCAGGTCGGTCCTCTTCTCCAGTAGAATCCAAGGGGTACCTGTTGAAGAAATTCTACTCACCAGATCCAGTGGTCCAGGCTCCTCGGCAAATCCAGGGATAATCCACGTACTTGAATAAAACAAAAAAACGGTTGCCCGACCACGAACTGAAAGGTGACCCATGTTTGCACATGGGTCACCTTTCCACGAATGCCAGAAACCCACTTTGCCTTCTGGCTAAGTGGGTTTCTTCAGCCAATCAGGGAGTGCCACGTTGTAGCACTCTCCTGATCAGCTGTGTGCTGCTGTCCTCACTGACAGGCAGCACGCGGCAGTGTTACAATGTAGCGCCTATGCGCTACATTGTAACCAATGGTGGGAACTTTCTGCTTAGCGGTGACGTCACTTTAGGTCAACCGCAGGGCAGAAAGTTCCCATCATTGGTTACAATGTAGCGCATAGGCGCTACATTGTAACACTGCCGTGTGCCGCCTGTCAGTGAGGACAGCAGCACCCAGCTGATCAGGAGAGTGCTACAACGTGGCACTCCCTGATTGGCTGAAGAAACCCACTTAGCCAGAAGGCAAAGTGGGTTTCTGGCATTCGTGGAAAGGTGACCCATGTGCAAACATGGGTCACCTTTCAGTTCGTGGTCGGGCAACCGTTTTTTTGTTTTATTCAAGTACGTGGATTATCCCTGGATTTGCCGAGGAGCCTGGACCACTGGATCTGGTGAGTAGAATTTCTTCAACAGGTACCCCTTGGATTCTACTGGAGAAGAGGACCGACCTGCGTGGGAACATAAGGTAAGTATGTATGTATGTGTGTATGTATGTAATAAAATTATACTTTCACGGTGTGTGTGTCTTGTGTTTTTTTGGGTATTTTTTTAGTGGTAGTACTACAGGTACCAGCGGGCCAGTATTTCCGCCGCATGCTGGTACTTGTGGTTCTCCAAGTACCAGCATGCGGGGGAGGCTTGCTGGGACTTGTAGTACTGCTACTAAAAACAATATCTTTTATTTTACAACAAAGGCTATCAGCCCTCCCATCCGCAGCCCATTGGATGGGGGGGGACAGCCTCGGGCTTCACCCCTGGCCCTTGGGTGGCTGGGGGGGGGACGACCCCTTGATTGAAGGGGTCCCCACTCCCCCAGGGTACCCCGGCCAGGGGTGACTAGTTGGATTTTTGATGCCACGGCCGCAGGGCGCTGTATAAAAGTGACCCCCGGCTGTGGCATTATCTGTCCAGCTAGTGGAGCCCGGTGCTGGTTTTAAAAATACGGGGGACCCCTACTCTTTTTGTCCCCCGTATTTTTGGGACCAGGACCAGGCGCAGAGCCCGATGCTGGTTGCTTAAATATGGGGGAACCCCTGTCATTTTTTTTCCCATATTTCTGCAACCAGGATCGGCTCAAAGAGCCCGAGGCTGGTTATGCTTAGGAGGGGGGACCCCACGCAATTTTTTTTAGGATTTTACTTTGTTTATTTAAAAAAAAAAAAATACGAACCCCAGCACGGATCACACCGATCCAGCCGAGATTGATTGTAAAAAAAAAACGGCAGTGTTTTGCTAATCACTGCCGTAAAATTAGGTAAAAAAACACGAATGACATCGACATCGGAAGAAAAGAAAAACACGAATACGACAGCTTAGTAAATTAGTCGTAATCCATTCAAAAAGTTGCAGTTTTACACTGTCGATGTCATTCGTGATTGAACTTTGACCTATTTTCTGAAATTACGAATCTTAGTAAATAAACCCCTATGTTTCACTGTAGTCTAGGATATTAATTTTAGTCATATCCTGCTAAAACAAGTAGAAAGGATCTTCTCACATATGTGACAAACATTGAGGGCAAGTGCATACCTAGGTGAATCGGCAATGCATACAGGAGTATTGACATCTAAAGTGTCAGCCACTACTATTGCAGCCAGGAGGTCTTTATGGATCCGTTCTTGGAAAGCAGGTGCAAATTCAAAAAAGGCCTTAGAGGCATTTCTTTTTGCAGGGAATACTCTTTTTGGGAGCAAGTTGAATAGGATTGTGGAGATGTTAGCGGCTTCCAAGTCGGCAATTCTGCCTTCTGGAGCTCCCACAAAGCCCAGGACTACGTTTTGCTCCTTTCATTCACAGGGAAGAGTCAGGGGTCAGGCTTCGTCAAGGTACCAAGCCCCTGCTAAGACATCAAAACCTCAGTCTAAGCAGCACTGGTCTACTAGATGCCCAGCTCTTAGGGTAGGTGGCTGATTTCTGTCTTTTTCCCCAATGTGGATGGAAACCACGAGAGACGCTTGGGTCAGGGACATCATTTCCCAGGGCTATGCTTTGGCATTTCAGAAGCATCCACCCCAGAGGGTTTTTTACCATGGCTCTTCCAGGGGATCCTCAGAAGGCAGAAGCCCTAAGGGGGTAGTACACTCCCTCCTAGCCTCCAATGTAGTTATCCCTGTCCCTTGGGAGCAAAGAGGACAGGGTTACTACACCACTCTTTTTCTGGTACAAAAGCCGGATGGCTCTTAACAGCTAATACTGAATCTGAAGTCTCTCCACATTTATCTCAGTATGCTAAGGTTCTGCATGGAATCTTTGAGATCAATCATACTGGCATTGGAACAGGGGGATTTCATGGCATCCCTCGATATCCAGAATGCTTTCATACACATCCTCATTTATTCGGCCCACCAACTATACCTCATGTTTGCAGTTCAAAAAGACCATTATCCGTTTCAGGCGTTACCCTTTGGTTTGTCGACAGTACCGTGAGTATTCACAAAAGACATGGCTGTCATGACAGCACATCTCAGATGCAGGGTGGTTAGAATACTACCTTACTTGGATGACCTCCTTCTCATGGCTCAGTCGATGGAGACTTTGGAGCAGCATATACAAGTAACAGTCAACCTTTTACAATCTCACGACTGAAAGATAAATTGGGGAAAATCATCTCTTCAGCCTGCGCAAGAGATGCTTCATTTATGGGCACGCCTGGATATGCAATTGCAGATGGTTTACCTTCCACAGGAATAGATTCTCGATTTACAGTCCAAGATTCAGGTTTTCTTGAAGCATCTCTGTCAATGCCTAGATTAAGATCCTGGGTTCTATGGTAGCTACGTTCGACATGGTGGAGTACACCCAGTTTCATTCACGTCCTCTACAGCTGCAGATTCTTGCAAGGTGGAACGGATCATACCCTCACCAAGATACAGAGTATTATCCTTTCCAGAAAGGTTCGCCACTCTCTCTCGTGGTGGCTTTGTTGGAACAACCTGGTACAGGGTCACAACAGATGCCAGCCTAAGGGGCTGGGGAGTGGTCTGCAACGATCAGTCATTTCAGGGACGTTGGTCACTTCAGGAAAGCAGGCTACCTATCAATGTCCTGGAACTCTGGGCCATCTTCAGAGCACTAACATCAGCCATGTCTCATGAAGGGCAGCCCAGTAAAGATCCAGTCGGACAATGCCACGGCAGTCGCATACATAAACTGACAAGATGGCACGCGCAGTCGCAGGGCCATGGCAGGGGTAAGTCGCATCTTGAGATGGGTAGAGGATCATCTTCCGGTCATCTCAGCAGTATTCATCCCGGGAGTTCTCAATTGGGAAGCGGATTTCCTGAGCTGACTGGATGTACATTCAGGGGAGTGGGCTCTCCATCCAGTGGTATTCCAGTTGTTGGTCAAGAAATGGGGACTTCCAGACATAGATTTGATGACATCACGTCATAATCATCAAGTACCAGTATACGGCTGAAGGACGCGAGACCCAGCGTTAAGTCTGGTAGACGCTCTGACATCTCCATAGAGATTTCAGCTAGCTTACGTGTTTCCTCCTATCCAGTTGTTGCTAAGGGTTCTCCGCAAGGTCAAGAAAGAAGGAGCCTTGTTAATTCTAGTGGCTCCGGATTGGCCACAGCGAGTATGGTATGCGGATCTACAGGCTTTGTCAGTGGGCATGCCATTACCATTACCACAACATCCGGATCTTCTAATACAGGGTCCCTGCCTTCATCTGAATCTGACTTTGCTTTGACGGGGTGGCTATAGAAACATCCATCTTGAGGAAGAAGTGGGTTTTCAAGAAAGGTGATAGATACTGTGCTCAGGGCCAGAAAGCCTTCCTCAGCAAGGGTTTATCACAGATTATGGAGAAGTTTTTTTTTTGTGGTGTTCATTGAGAGGATTCAGCCCAGCATCCTTTCAACTTTCATGTTTGTTGGCTTTTCTGCAGTCAGGTCTGGACTTACAGCTCCGATTGTCCTCCCTAAAGGTACAGGTCTAGGCACTGTCGGTACTAAAATGGTTTGTCAGTTCTGCACTAGCTGTGTGCTGTATAGCCATACCTTAATGTCAACAGATAGAAATAATAATATATAAATACCAATATACACAGTGCTAATCGTCAAATCATAAAGCAGCACTTTACTTATTGGTGGTGCTCCCAAATGCTTTTGTAGATTAACTACACAAAAAGGGGAAAGAAAAGACAAAAGAAATCTTTTTTGGGAGCACTCTTAACTGAAAATTATAATGATATTAGATCATAATATACAGTATGATGATGTGAAAAGTGGATAATCTAAAACTTAACATGTATTCTGTTCCTTAAGATATTGACCAATTATGGTCCAAATGTTTCTATCTATAATACAATACAAAGATAGAAAGGTGAAAATCTGATCACCTTAATGCTCATTTAACACTGGTGGAGCAGTCCTATACTACTCACTTTTACTTATTTATTTTCACCTTTCTATCTTTGTATTGTATTATAGATAGAAACATTTGGACCATAATTGGTCAATATCTTAAGGAACAGAATAAATATCTTATAATATCATTATAATTTTCAGTTAAGAGTGCTCCCAAAAAAGATTTCTTTTGTCTTTTCTTTCCCCTTTTTGTACTGTCGGTACTAATTCAGATACAGTTAGTACAGATGCCAGATATTCGTACCTTTCTTCAGGGAGTGCTACATGTGCAGCCTTCCTTTGTACCTCCAATAACTCCTTGGGATTTATCTATAGTCCTAGGGGCATTGAAGAAGCCTCCTTTTGAGCCTTTGGAAACAGTGGATTTATGTTGGCTCACCTGGAAGACATACTTCCTGCTGGTGATTGCTTCAGCTTGCTGGGTGTCAGACCTCAGTGCTTTGTCGTGCCCCTCTCCATTCCTAGTGGTTCACCAGACAAGGTGGTGCTTCGAACTCAGCTACAATACCTTCCTAAGGTTGTCTCTAAGTTTCATTTGAACCAGGAGATTGTGGTTCCAGCTCTAACTGATTCCTTCCAAATGGAGGTATCATTAGAGGTGGTGCAGGCTCTCTGCATTTATGTGGACAGAACTAGGGAAGTTCGCAAGTCAGATTCACTATTTGTTCTGTATGACTTTTGCAGATGGGGCTGGCCGGCCTCAAAGCAGACGATAGCCCGTTGGCTTCGTTTGACTATTTGTCAGGCTTCCACGGCAGCCGAGCTCCCTACCCCAGATGGGACCAGGTCCCATTCTACTCGCGCAGTAGGAGCATCCTGGGCAGCTGGCTGACCTCAAAGCAGACGATAGCCCGTTGGCTTCGTTTGACTATTTGTCAGGCTTCCACGGCAGCCGAGCTCCCTACCCCAGATGGGGTCAGGTCCCATTCTACTCGCGCAGTAGGAGCATCCTGGGCAGCTGGCCGGCCTCAAAGCAGACGATAGCCCGTTGGCTTCGTTTGACTATTTGTCAGGCTTCCACGGCTGCTGAGCTCCCTACCCCAGATGGGGTCAGGTCCCATACTACTCGTGCAGTAGGAGCATCCTGGGCAGCCAAGCGTTGGGCTTAGGCAGAGCAGTTCTGCAGAGCAGCGACGTGGTCTTCAGCCCACACTTTTCTGCAATTTTAAGCATTTGACACCTTTGCGTCGGATGACGCAGCCTTTCGGGCGTAAGGTTTTGAGCGCAGTCTAGGAGCATTCCCACCCTTGAGGGGACAGCTTTGGGATGTCCCAGTGTAATGAATCCTGTGCCCCCTAGTGGATGAAAAAGAAAACATAATTTATGGTCTTACCTTGCTTAATCCTTTTCTTTGAGTCCATAGAAGGCACAAGACGTCCTCCTGTACACACCTGACCTGCAGAGATATTGCTCCTAGATTTTTTAAGGGTGTCCTTAACTTGAGTGTTGTGACTTGGTAATAGTGTTGGTCTTCCTTCCTTCCTGTACCTTGCACTTGATGTGGACTTACTAACAAAAGTGGTGGGCCCTGGCGGGGAGGCCAGATATAGGGGACGGGAGGCCCGAGGGTTGCTGGGAAATAAAATGCAACCCACTGTGGCCCTTACGCCTCTGCATACAACGTATACTCAGTGTAATGAATCCTGTGCCCCCCATGGACTCAAAGAAAATAATTTAACAAGTTAAGATCATAAATCCCGTTTTCTTTGTCATGATTAAAAAAACAGCTCTGTACAGACTGGGGACCTGACTAGACTTCATCATGAAACCTTGCTCTGAGGTCTCTTTGGCTGAGTTTGCAGAGGAGTGGAGAGTTATTGCACCTTCATGCTATAGATAATTTGCTGCAGAACCAAGGTAATTTCCGTTACATTAATCTGGTGCATGAAATAAATGAGAACTATATGGATTCCTAGTCATCATTGTTTATTACTGACTGGCAAATTTAATTGCAAGTAAGGATTGGTATGGTTACGTACAGAAAAATTCAAGCTCTTGGTACTTCAGTGTCTCATCTGGATTCTAGAGATGTAACATGGATGGACTGATTTAAGGACTGTGGGGGCCCCTAGGCTGAAAATCTGTGGTGCTCTCTGACCGGGACAACAAGCAGTCCATTAGTTCCATAAATAGGAATGTTATTCTTATATAGACTTGCTCAGATTTTAGGAGAAGAAAAGATTTTACAGTACCACTTTTGAGCTGTAGTTCTATTACTGGCGCTTCTTGGTTGTATTATTTACATTGTCCTTGTGAGTTCTACAGATGCTGCAGGCCAGCATGTGGTGTATTGTGATAATCTTGCTTTAGTCTGATACAGTGGGGGAGATTTATCAAAGCTTGGTGAGTGATTATGTGGAGAGAGATAAAGTACCAACCAATAAGCTCCTGTCTTGTTACGGCTCTGAATGAAAAATGTCAGCGAGGAGCTGATTGGATAGTCCTTTATCTCTCCCCATTTTAGCTCTTTCCAAATGTTGATAAATCTTCTCCACTGTGAGAAAGAGAATGAAGAACGCGTTTGTTTATTAGACTTGTCTGGTGGTAGAGGCTAAGACAGTAGAGCAATTTAATCATGCATGGGATAGACATAAGGATATCCTTACTACGAAAGGATCAAATAAGGGCCCTCATTCCGAGTTGTTCGTTCGCTAGCTGCTTTTAGCAGCATTGCACACGCTAAGCCACCGCCCTCTGGGAGTGAATCTTAGCTTAGCAGAATTGCGAACGAAAGATTCTCAAAATTGCGAATAGAAATTTCTTAGTAGTTTCTGAGTAGATCGACACTTACACTGCCACTGCGATCAGTTCAGTCAGTTTCGTTCCTGGTTTGACGTCACAAACACACCCAGCGTTCGCCCAGACACTCCCCCCGTTTCTCCAGCCACTCCCGCGTTTTTCCCAGAAACTGCAGCGTTTTTTCACACACACCCATAAAACGGCCAGTTTCCTCCTAGAAACACTCACTTCCTGTCAATCACACTCCGATCACCAGAACGAAGAAAAATCCTCGTAATGCCGTGAGTAAAATACCTAACTGTTGAATAAAATAACTAAGCGCATGTGCTCTGCGAACATTGCGCATGCGCAGTAAGCGACTAATTGCAATATAGAGAAAATCGGCAACGAGCGAACAACTCGGAATGAGGGCCAAGGTTTCAGATAAAAATACGGTAAAAAAAAAGGGTCAGACTAGATGGGTCAAGTAGTTTTTATCTGCCGTCAAATTCTATGTTTCTATGTTTGTCAGAAGTTGTATTTAGTCACTACAACTAGCTGCTTAATAATAGAATGAATACAGACGTTAACAATTTCTCATAGTATTTTGCATTCAAATGGGACATGTATCAAACCTTCGAAAAACCTAGCTTCTCAAAGCTATCATTTTTCTACGACAGTCTATAAAATGACAGTTATGGGGAACTCAATTAGCGTGGTCATTTAATGCGGGCTAATTGATCCTCCTGGGCTATTCAGTTAGTGAGCCCGCCAGCAGCACTTATCTGTTTTTTTTTATGCATCTGTTAAAAATCCCTGATAACTAGGGGGTAAACGGTTGGCGCGACCCTGCTAACGCACAAATCTGTGAACGCTTCATAGATTCTGTGTTAAAATCCATTAACACCTGTTAACACACATTAACACGTTAAGTTAATGGGTGTTAAAAAGGGGTTCAGGTGAAAAAGGGACTCAAATTGAATAGCTGAGGCTCTTGCCCTTTTTCACCCCTGTTCACATAACAGGGCTAATCAAATTTGACCCATAGAAGCTGATCAGTCACTATGTCCAACGTCTCCACTTTATCTCTCAAATGTTTGATACATCTCCCCCAAAATGAGACAGAGACCCACAGCCATAAGTAGGTGTGTGTCAAGTGTGCTCGCCCCACAGTGCATAGGCACTGTGGGTCGAGAACCGGCACATCACCTGCCTCCCCACTACTGCCACCACTGCTGCCTGCATCCACCAGCCAGCACCTGCGTCTGCCGCTGCCACCCGCCCTCAGTTGCAATGCTCCGACTGGCCTGTCTCAGGCAGCCAGGTAGCGCTGCAGCTTTTAGTCCCTTACTAGTCTCCACCACTGGGCTTCCCCTGTGTGTCTGAAGCATTTGGACGGGAGGAAGGTAAGTATAAAAACTAACTCTTTCCCCCTTCCACCAGCGTAATGTGTAAAAGGTGACTCTACCTGCCATAATGTGAAAAAGTTGACTTTGCCAGCTGTAATGTGTAAAAGGTGACTCTACTTGCCACAATGTATAAAAGGGGACACTACCTGGAGTCATGTGTAAAAGTTGACTCTACCTGCCATAATGTGTAAAAGGTGATGCTACCTCCCATACTGTGATAAAGGTGACTCTGCCTGCTGTAATGTGTAAAAGGTGACTCGATCTGCCATAATGTGTAAAAGGGCACTCTACATGCCGTAATGTGTAAAAGGGGACTCTACCTGGCGTAATGTGTAAAAGGGGACTCTACCTGGCGTAATGTGTAAAAGGGGACTCTACCTGGCATAATGTGTAAAATGGGACTCTACCTGGAGTCATGTGTAAAGGGGGACTCTACCTGGCGTAATGTGTAAAAGGGGACTGTACCTGCCATAATGTGCAAAAGGGGACTCTACTTGCCGTACTTTGTAAAGAGGGACTCTACCTGGAGTCATGTGTAAAGGGGGACTCTACCTGGAGTCATGTGTAAAAGGTGACTCTACCTGCCATAATGTGCAAATGGGGATTCTAACTGCTGTAATGTGTAAAAGGGGACTGTACTTGGCTTAATGTGTAAAAGGGGACTCTACCTGCCATAATGTGCAAATGGGGACTCTACCTGCCGTAATGTGTAAAAGGGGACTCTACCTGGCATAATGTGTAAAATGGGACTCTACCTGGAGTCATGTGTAAAGGGGGACTCTACCTGGCGTAATGTGTAAAACGGGACTGTACCTGCCATAATGTGTAAAAGGGGACTCTACTTGCCGTACTTTGTAAAGAGGGACTCTACCTGGAGTCATGTGTAAAGGGGGACTCTACCTGGAGTCATGTGTAAAAGGTGACTCTACCTGCCATAATGTGCAAATGGGGATTCTAACTGCTGTAATGTGTAAAAGGGGACTGCACTTGGCTTAATGTGTAAAAGGGGACTCTACCTGCCATAATGTGCAAATGGGGACTCTACCTGCCGTAATGTGTAAAAAGGTGACTGTACCTGGCATAATGTGTAAAAGATGACTGTACCTGCCATAATGTGTAAAAGGGGACTCTACCTGGCGTAATGTGTAAAAGGCGACACTACCTTGCATAATGTGTAAAAGGGGACTCTACCTGGTGTAATGTGTAAAAGGGGACTCTACCTGCCATAATGTGTAAAAGGTGATGCTACCTGCCATACTATAATAAAGGGGACTCTGCCTGCTGTAATGTGTAAAAGGTGACTCAACCTGCCATAATGTGTAAAAGGGCACTCTACATGCCGTAATGTGTAAAAGGGGACTCTACCTGCAGTAATGTGTAAAAGGAGACTACCTGCGTTAATGTGTAAAAGGTGACTGTACCTGGCATAATGTGTAAAAGATGACTGTACCTGCCATAATGTGTAAAAGGGGACTCTACCTGGAGTCATGTGTAAAAGGGGACTCTATCTGCCATAATGTGCAAATGGGGACTCTACCTGCCGTAATGTGTAAAAGGGGACTGTACTTGGCTTAATGTGTAAAAGGGGACTCTATCTGGTGTAATGTGTATAAAGGGACTTTTCCTAGAGCAGGGATGGGGAACCTCTGACCTTCCAGCTGTTGTTGAATTACACATTATTTTGCTACTTGGCCATGCTAAAACTGTTGCAAGGCATGCTGGGTTGTGTAGTTCAACAACAGCTGGAGGGCCAATGGTTCCCCATCCCTGACCTAGAGTCATGTGTAAAAGGTGATGCTACCTGCCTTAATAAGTAAAAGGGGACTCTACCTGCAGTAATGTGTTAAACAGGATTCCACCTGCCGCACTGTGTAAAAGAGGATACTATCTGCCGTACTGTGTAAAAGGGGACTTTACCTGGCGTAATGTGTAAAAGGTGACTGTACCTGGTGTAATGTGTAAAAGATGTCTGTACCTGCCATAATGTGTAAAAGGGGACTCTACCTGGTTTAATGTGTAAATAGGTACTCTACCTGGCGTAATACGTAAAAGGAGACTCTACCTAGAGTAATGTGTAAAAGGGGACTATACCTGCCATAGTGTGTAAAAGGGGACTCCATCTGATGTACTGTGTAAAAGGGGACACTGGAGACTCTACCTAGCGGAGTGTGTAAAAGGGGACTCTACCTGGAGTAATGTATAAAAGGGGACTCTATCTGGAGTAATGTATAAAGGGACTCTACCTGGAGTCATGTGTAAAAGGTGACTCTATCTGCCTTAATGGGTAAAAGGAGACTCTACCTGCCAAAAGGGGACTCCATCGGCCGTACTGTGTAAAAAGGGACACTACCTGCTGTACTGTGTAAAAGGGAACTCTACCTGGCGTAATGTGTAAAAGGGGACTCTTCCTGGTGTAATGTGTAAAAGGGGACTCTACCGGGTGTAATGTGTAAAAGGGGACTCTACCTAGAGTAATGTGTAAAAGGTGACTCTACCTGCTGTAATGTGTAAAAGGGGACTCCATTTGCCGTACTGTGTAAAAGGGAACACTACCAGTCATACTGTGTAAAAGGGGACACTACCTACCATACTGTGTAAAAGGGGACTCTACCTAGCGGAGTGTGTAAAAGGGGACTCTACCTGGTGTAATGTGTGAAAAGGGGCTCTACCTGGAGTAATGTATAAAAGGGGACTTTACCTGGAGTCATGTGTAAAAGGTGACTATACCTGCCTTAATGGGTAAAAGGGGACTCTACCTGCCAAAATGTGTAAAAGCGAACTCCACCTGCTGTACTGTGTAAAAAGGGACACTACCTGCTGTACTGTGTATACTGTGTAAAAGGGGACTCTACCTGACGTAATGTGTAAAAGGGGACTCTACCTGGTGTAATGTGTAAAATGGGATTCTACCTGGTGTAATGTGTAAAAGGGGACTCTACCTGGAGTAATGTATAAAAGGTGACTCTACCTGCCGTAATGTGTAAAAGGGGACACTACCTGCCGTAGTGTGTAAAAAAGGACACTACCTGCCGTAGTGTGTAAAAGGGGACACTACCTGCCATAGTGTGTAAAAGGGGACACTACCTGCCATACTGTGTAAAAGGGGACACTACCTGCCGTACTGTGTTAAAGGGGACTCTACCTGGCATTATGTATTGAAGGGGGCTCTACCTGGTGTAATGTGTAAAAGTTATGTGTAAACGGGGCTCTACCTTGTGTAATTTGTATAAGTGGCACTACTGTGTAGCGTAATATGCATAATGGAGACTACTGTGCTGTGTAATATGAATTGGTATTACTTTGTGATCAAACCCCTTCCCCATGAAGCCACACCCCTATATTTTGGTGTGCACTGGCCCTGTTCTATATATGGCGGGGGGGGGGGAGCACCAATTCTCTTTCTGGCAAGGGGAACCAAAATGTCTACTTATGGCTCTGTAGAGACCACCTGAATAGTAATGATAACATGTGAAACACGACTGTACTCTTAGGGTCTAATTCAGAGTTGCTCGCAGCAGCAAATTTGTCAGCAGTTGGGCAAAGAGAGAGAGTTAGATTTGGGTGAGGTGTGTTCAAAGTCAAACTGAAATCTGAATTGCAGTGTAAACATAAAGCAGGCAGTATTTACCCTACACAGAAACAAAATAACCCACCCAAATCTAACTCTCTCTGCAAATGTTATATCTGCTACACCTGCAGTGCACATGGGGGGTTATTATGAGTTGATCGCTCGCTAGCAACTTTTTGCTGTGCTGCGATCAGATAGTCACCGCCCATGGGGGAGTGTATTTTCGCTTTGCAAGCGTGCGAACGCTTTTGCAGCCGACAGCAAAAAAAAGTTTTTTGCAGTTTCTGAGTAGATCTGGACTTACTCAGCCGCTGCGATCACTTCAGACTTTTTGGTCCCGGAATTGATGTCAGACGCTGGACATGCCTGCGTTTTTCCAAACACTCCCAGAAAAATGGTCAGTTGACACCCATAAACTCTTTCTTTCTGTCAATCACCTTGCGATCGGCTGTGCAAATGGATTCTTCGTTAAATCCATTGCCCAGCACCGATCCTTTTTGTACCCGTAAGACGCGCCTGTGCATTGCGGTGCATACGCATGCCAGTTTTGCCGAGTTTTAACCTGATTGCAGCGCTGCAAAAAGTTGCTAGCGAGCGATCAACTCGGAATGGCTCCCATGGTTTTGTCCAACTGCTAACAAATTTGCTGCTGCGATCAACTCTGAATTACACCCTTACTCGCTGGTGTTTATTGCATGCGAGAGTGGTCACTGCAGCAAGTGTACAGCACAGCCCCACACATCACATGTAACATTACTCTCATTTTGATAAAGTGTGGATAAAATTTTATTTCATTTGGGAGCTATAAAGTCATGTTTCATAGCATCATAGCAGCTTGGAGGAATTTATCCAGTAGGATCAATAAACTAAACCTGTAAAAATGCACTTTGGAAGGAATGAGACGCATTTAGCCAATAACATAGCTGCATGATTATGTATCACTATGGTATGTGTGTTATTGACATATACTGTATTATCAAAGTATATTATTATTATTGAACCGCAGTATTTCTGCAATTATTTCAACTCTGTTGGAACCATAGAGAATGTCTGGTTCATACAAAACAATATTCGCTGGCTGCTGATTTACATCAGCCTGTGTTTTCTGGTACTTGAAGTGTACCATCATGCTGGAGCAGGACATACTGTAAGTACTGTACACTCTGTACTGGGGAGAAGGAAGGGGAGGGGGTTACGTGTGTTCTGCAAATGCAGGCAAAACATATATATTTTAAATTTAATTAGCATTGTGGCTTTTCATCTCACCAATCGCTATAACCTTTTCCATGTAGCATTTGCTCCTTGTTCTCGCTCTATACATACTCTTGCCCTGGTCTCTGGAAAAAAAATAGCTGCAATTACTTCCCTGCTATCCTTGACCTTATCTATTTATATATTGTTTTACCTTCTTTGCTTAACTCTTCATTGTCCGGATTTTTGTGAAACTCTTCTGGCAGGTATTTCACTGTAAACCATTATATGTCTAGATTAGTAAGACATCACTCTATTAACTCCATTCCCTACCATAACGTTGCAGGCTGCAAAAATAATAGCCCACTGATGAACACAAGTATAATGTAAATTTTTCCGACACTAATTGAAGCTATATAAATGTATTCAGTTTAAAAAATAAAATGTAAATCATAGCACTTGGCATATATAATGTGCATTCATTAGTACTGACCCACAGGGCATGTGTGTGCCGTTACCTTTCTCGAAACAATGTACGTTATTTATTTATTCAGTGTCATGCCCTGTCATTTGAATGATAAAAAAGTCCCTCCAAGAAATGTCCATTTTCATCTTCCTGCAGATCTGCAAATGATGGCTCTTATATAAACCCCAATTTTTGCCTCAGTGCAGAAAGCCTCAATGCTTCAGTGTCCCCATTTCATCTCAGTACTAAAAAGTTTAAAGGGATTTCCCTCTTCCCAAACTTTCCTTCCCTGGTGAGGTGAAGAAGAGAAAAAAAAACCTGATTGTTTTATTCTCGGAGTGAGAAAAAGTCCTTATAAGGCTGTCGTCTGGCGCATCTCTCTCCTCCCTCCCTTCTCCCTCCCTCCATCCCTCACTCCCTCCCTACGCTCCTTTCACGTAAGATGCTGTTGCTGGGAGACAGGTTCCTGTTGCTAGGGCTGCGTGGGAGGAAAACCGTGTTAAAAGAGTTTAGAAAAAGAAAGAAGGAAAGAAAGGAAGAAATAAAGAAAATATTTCAAGAGAAGGGTGCAGTAAGATAGAATAGGTATGACGGTAAAAGCAGATAGGATGAGAATAATAGAAAATAAGGGATCCTGTGAATACCAAAAATCACAATCTAAACCCGATTTTTTTCTATTGTAATTAAGTAGGGAACCTCTGCTTATAAAACGTGATATGTAATTTAACATCCTAGAAATTGTAATTGCATGGACTAAAATCACACAGAAATTAGGAATATGATATTAGCCTCAATCCAGGCTCTGATATTAGCCTATGCGATCGCATAGTGAAGGGTTGCGCACAATCCAGATTTATCAAGCCTAGGAGAGTGATAAATTGCACAGTGATAAAGTACCCACCAACCAGCCCCTAACTGTCATTCTTCAAACACAGGCCCAAATTTATCAAGCCATGGAGAGTGATAAATTGCACGGTGATGAAGTACCAGCCAATCAGCTCCTAACTGCCATGTTTGTGTGTGTGTGTGAGGGAGGGGGCACACCCAATGGTCTGGCTATGCCTTCACCGTTGCTTACTACCTCCCCACCCCTCCCCGATGTCATTAGAAGTTTATATTCTCTAACCCTTCTTTAAATGCACAAATTTGTTATGAATATGTGATAACCTAACACTTGCAGGCTGGTGACAGGTAACTTACAGGCAGACTGTGACCGTCCCTTGTGTTGTGAGTTCATGTTTTACGCATAATTCTTAACATTTGGGATTACTCGTCACACCGCACAAGTCATATCCTCCAACTGTACTGTATTTTCTTGTTCTTTTATAAGTCCATGGCAAAAGCAATGTGTCCAATTATAATGGGGTGTGAGAAAAAATATAATATATACTGTATAGAGTAAATATATATATATATATATATATATATATATATAGAGAGAGAGAGAGAGAGAGAGAGAGAGATACCAGTAATTTAAAGTGCATATTTAAAAATAAAATTATAGGTCAATCATGTGCAGTACTGTGTAGTGTCCGATATCCAATTAGGGTCCACCATGCAAAATTTCAAAGTATAATTTGGGATTGCTTACACATTTTGGAAACTTTGCTTCTATTTTGGAACCAATAACTTGAGGCCTAAGATGCACGTGAAGCTTAGTAACCCCCGTATATACCCCACAAGTCCTTTTTTTTGCATAAAAAATGGTTGTTAAACTTCTTGCTGAAGAAAGTGAATGTTTGCTCAGGAGTACATCCCAGTCTCTGCTGGGTGTGAAAGGGTTGGTATCACTGGCGCAGTTTATGGCTAAATGCTGGTGTTTATGCTGTCAGAACAACAATGTGTGCGTGGGAAGCGGAAGAAAATATATCCTACATGAAACGGAAATGGGTTATTGTCAGAATAGAGCTGCAAAGAGAAAATGGGTGGGAAGAAGTAGACCAAGGAGGTTGGGGATGAAAATGACATAAAAATAATAAGTGTCAATCGGAAATATAAACTGTAGGGGGGGAGGTGGGGTAGTAAAAGTGAAGGAGTATAAATAGAAATGTACCGGATTTAAATTATGGAATTGTATTTGGGTATCATGGGGATATTTCCAGTCATAGAATCAGCTTGTAATGATACCCTTTCATAGTGCCGTAAATAGACTTTTTGGTGCCCTATGCCAGAGAGAGAATTCCCCCCCCCCCATTTTTCCAGTAGAGACATAAGGCGCATGCCTTGTGAGGAAGGAGCATGACAAGATTGATCCCAGAGAAAGCCCATGCTACGATGCCCCTTCCCATACATATATATATATATATATATATATATATAAGCGCAAGGAAGCGCTGAAACGTGCATGAGTCTTCTTTTCTTTCCTGAGTGCCGCCATTGGAGGATATATATATATATATATATATATATAATTCATCCAAAGTACGGCACTCAGCGGTCTTTCTCAATAAATTTAGCCTTTATCAAGCAGCATAATCTTGAAAAAAGGCTAAATAAAGCCGAAACGTTGCTTTGCAAGTTGCCGCTGAAATTGTTATTTATTGAGAAAGACCGCTGAGTGCTGTACTTTAGATGAATTGCATGCACTCTTCAATGCGCACCGCGGCATGACACACATGAAGTGAGAGTGCCGATTACCAGTTTGTTTTATATATATATATATATATATATATATATATATATATATATATATATATTAATAATACAAACATATTTATAGACCACTGCAAGAAAATGGATTTGGACACAAATCCTCTTTATACCACATTCATTCACTTAACTTGAGGGCTAGTTGTTATTCAGTTACAATACCCGTTGTTAAATAACACATTTCAATATACTGCCATTCCTGGGATTCAAGCCTATAACCTATTGAATTCTAACCAAACACCCTACTCATTGAGCTATTTGATCCTGCATAAAAACACTATATGAAGCTACTGGTACTTTGTAAAAAAAAAAAAATCAACATTGCAATTGAGCAGATCTGTGTAGTGTGCAGCCAGACATCCAATCTCTTGCAGCCACACACTACATAGATCTGCTCAGCCGCAATGCTGATGATATTTTCACAAAGTACAAGGTAAGCTTCAAATAGTTAGAATTCTCTAGTTTAGAATTCTCTACCTTTCTATGTAAGGGCAGATAGCTCAATGAATAGATTGTCTGACTACAATGCCACAGGCAATGGGTTAGAATCCTGGGTATGTCAGCATCTTGAAATTTAATAAAGAACGGTGTGACTGAATAACAAAGAAATCTCAAGTTGAGTTCATGAATGTTGCATAGGTATAAGCAACAGAAGGGGTGGCGTTAGGAGACAAGGGAAGTCAGAAGATGTTGGGCTTCAAAAAGGGGGAAGCTGCAAGTGAGAAGTGCTGCCAACAGCACCCCCTACCCAGGAGCGCTATGTGTGGTGCCCCCTCCACACACATCTAGTTACTGCCCTGCCCTTTCAAAAGCAGTACAGTCAAAGACAATAATCATCATTAAGCCAAAAATTATTATTTGGATCTCATTTTGAACCAACCCTGGCCACTAGCCATTAGCGTAAACGTTATTCTTTTGTTTGGCCTAAATTATATACCATGGTTGTATAGTATGATGGGACCTGTAGAGTCATAGATTGGTCTTCTATACCCAATGTGGTACACACATGTGAACGTAATGAACATATAATAGATCAAATGACAGCGTAACAATGGATTGTCTTTCAGGAACTCATTCAGTCTGATAGATTGTCCTGTCTGCTATATTCAATACACAGGTCATCTTGCAAAGGTTGTCCTGCTGCTACTTCCCCATTGATTAGGCTGCCCTGCTCCTACTTCCCCAGTGATGAGGCTGCCCTGCTCCTACTTCCCCAGTGATGAGGCTGCCCTGCTCCTACTTCCCCAGTGATGAGGCTGCCTTGCTCCTACTTCCCCAGTGATTAGGCTGCCCTGCTCCTACTTCCCCAATGATTAGGCTGCCCTGCTCCTATTTCCCCAGTGATTAGGCTGCCCTGCTCCTACTTCCCAATGATGAGACTGCCCTGCTCCTACTTCCCCAGTGATTAGGCTGCCCTGCTCCTACTTCCCAATTATTAGGCTGCCCTGCTCCTACTTTCCCAGTGATGAGGCTGCCCTGCTCCTACTTTCCCCGTGATGAAGCTGCCCTGCTTCTACTTCCCTAGTGATGAGGCTGCCCTGCTCCTACTTCCCCAGTTATGAGGCTGGCCTGCTTTTACATCTCCAGTGATGAGGCTGCCCTGCTCCTACTTCCCCAGTGATGAGGCTGCCCTGCTCCTAGTTCCCCAGTGATGAGGCAGCCCTGCTCCTACTCCCCAGTGATTAGGATGCCCTGCTACTACATCCCAATGATTAGGCTGCCCTGCTCCTACTTCTCCAGTGATTAGGCTGCACTGCTCCTACTTCCCCAGTGATTAGGATGCCCTGCTACTACATCCCAATGATGAGACTGCCCTGCTCCTACTTCCCCAGTGATGAGGCTGCCCTGCTCCTACTTCCCCAGTGATGAGGCTGCCTTGCTCCTACTTCTCCAGTGATTAGGCTGCCCTGCTCCTATTTCCCCAGTGATTAGGCTGCCCTGCTCCTACTTCCCAATGATGAGACTGCCCTGCTCCTACTTCCCCAGTGATTAGGCTGCCCTGCTCCTACTTCCCAATTATTAGGCTGCCCTGCTCCTACTTTCCCAGTGATGAGGCTGCCCTGCTCCTACTTTCCCAGTGATGAAGCTGCCCTGCTTCTACTTCCCCAGTGATGAGGCTGCCCTGCTCCTACTTCCCCAGTTATGAGGCTGGCCTGCTTTTACATCTCCAGTGATGAGGCTGCCCTGCTCCTACTTCCCCAGTGATGAGGCTGCCCTGCTCCTAGTTCCCCAGTGATGAGGCAGCCCTGCTTCTACTTCCCCAGTGATTAGGATGCCCTGCTACTACATCCCAATGATTAGGCTGCCCTGCTCCTACTTCTCCAGTGATTAGGCTGCACTGCTCCTACTTCCCCAGTGATTAGGATGCCCTGCTACTACAAACCAATGATTAGGCTGCCCTGCTCCTACTTCTCCAGTGATTAGGCTGCACTGCTCCTACTTCCCCAGTTATGAGGCTACCCAGCTCCTACTTCCTCAGTGATGAGGCTGCCATGCTCCTACTTCCCCAGTGATGAGGCTGCCCTGCTCCTACTTCCCCAATGATTAGGCTACCCTGCTCCTACTTCCCCAGTGATAAGGCTGCCCTGCTCCTACTCCCCCAGTGATTAGGCTGCCATGCTCCTACTTCCCAATGATTAGGCTGTCTTGCGCCTACTTCCCCAGTGATGAGGCTGCCCTGCTCCTACTTCCCCAGTGATGAGGCTACCCTGCTCCTACTTCCCCAGTGATGAGGCTGCCCTGCTTCTACTTCCTCAGTGATTAGACTGCCCTGCTACTACTTTCCAATGATTAGGCTGCCCTGCTCCTACTTCCCCAGTGATTAGGCTGCCCTGCTTTTACTTCCTCAGT